>NC_134358.1:380626069-380643569 GCF_048569485.1 Anomaloglossus baeobatrachus | reverse complement strand
CACAGTACTGTTCATTTAATAGGTTTGCAAGATATAGAGGACAGATAGAAGAGAATATGATTGAAGGCTCAGACCACTGGGTCTGTAATCATGGGGTCACAAGTCTGTGGAGAAGCAGTAGAGACAAGACAATAGGGAACATGAAGCACCACTCCAGTGTTATGGTTTTTTTATTTTACCGCTGGAGTGGTGCTTTAAATCTAAGTCCTGTGACCCCTGTCATATACTCACCTTCTGGTGGTTTCACCTTCTATCACCACCAATCTGGTCTCTCTTGACAATTTGTGGCTTGCCAGCATGCTCCAGTGTTTCATAGAGCATGCCAGAGATCATAAATCATAAATCAGTGCATGTCTATGAGAGCCTCGTTCTGGGAGCGCTCAGCTGAGCGGCCACCGGCATGTGAGAGCTCTCAGCTGAGCGCCCGGCCACCGACAGTGAGAGCTCTCAGCTGAGCGCCCGGCCACCGGCATGTGAGAGCGCTCAGCTGAGCGCCCGGCCGCCGGCATGTGAGTGATCAACTGAGCGCCCGGCCGCCGGCATGTGAGAGCTCTCAGCTGAGCGCCCGGCCGCCAACATGTGAGAGCTCCCAGCTGAGCGCCCGGCCACCGGCATGTGAGAGCTCCCAGCTGAGCGCCCGGCCACCGGCATGTGAGAGCTCCCAGCTGAGCGCCCGGCCACCGGCATGTGAGTGATCAGCTGAGCGCCCGGCCGCCGGGTGATCAGCTGATCGTTCACAATAGTCTGCTGCTGGTAAAACTGTAAAAAAAAAAAAAAAAAAAAGCTTTCCGTTGTTTTATACGATCCGTTGCATCCATTGTGCATTATATGCAACGCATCTGTTGCATCCGTCACACAACGCAATGCAACGAATGCCGCTCAACGCAAGTGTGAAACTAGCCTAAGAGGGAGCACTGGTGCATACTTAATATGCCAGCAATCTATTTTATCCATTAAGGGTTTACAGACGGTATCTCCTACCCAGAGAATAGGGGATAACTTACTGATCATTAGAACCCAAACCAAGGCAGAGAAGAGCACTCTGCCAGGTAGAACATGGGTGTCTTTGGTCACATGGCAGCTCTAAAAATGGCTACTACAGACAGGCATAGCACAACCAGTCCATTTACCAGATCCCAGTGAGTTCCAACTTATCACAGTGGTTCATGCTGTTAGATAAGCTAGCACCACTTTTAATTTTCCGCATTTTTGTGCGCAGTGTGGGATACCCCCTTTCTGACAAGCCACACACATTAGCGAGGTCACGGCCTTGCCAATTAATAAGCGGTAAGTGTTTAAAATGCATAAGAAATATGGAGCTGGTTGTAAGACAGCCTTTTGGGGCAAATTATGCCAGAATTCTTGTGTAACTAGCTTTTAAATCTCCAGAGAGCCTATAACTCCAGCACTTCATGAGCCCTAACATAAAGGGACTGTCTTCGGAGTCAACCCCTTTTCCTGCATTTACTGGGGTGGGGGGGCATATATTACATAATGGCTCTTTAGAAGTATGGCCGTCCTTTAATATGAGGAGAGCTTGCGTCTGTCACAATGGGAGGTACATGGTGTGGACTGAACAGTGGAGCACAGGGTCTGCTGGAGCAAGCTGCCTCCCAGCTACACACAGCGGTGTCTTGCCCCTTTATCACAGACTTATTTCACATTAGCTTTCTACTGGGAACGGAGGTTGGAAATCAAAAGGATCAGGTAAGAAGAAGGCATCATGGCGTCACTGATATATTTTTAACATTAGACTCTTATTCTACCTCCCACCATTCAGGAATAAAGTGTAGCTTTTAATTTCCCCGTTAACAGAATAAATATCGCATAATACTCAATGATTAAATCAGGCACACAGGCTCATTGCTACAGTAGGACTTCTATGTTGGAAATTGCTGGTGCTCATACGAGACCAGTGTTGGCATTTCCTGGCAGAGAGGAGGCGCCAACACTTGTCAGGCGCTGCTTATTAGCCAATCATATGTCAAATAAGCAAAATCACTCATCTGATTAGCTGCACCTGACACTGGGATTTTTATAAAGTGAAAAGCTACACAGAATACAAAACACTAAGGGACAATTTGTTAGTAATTCACTACAATCCAATCAGTTATGGGTCACAATGAAGAAACATGCCAGACCGGTACCATCATCCTACCATCCATTTCTGAATCTGTCCCCATTTTCTACCATGATATCGATTGCTGAGCTAGAAAAAAAGTCAGACTGAATAATGTGATATTAAAACACAACGCTGCAAAAATTAAGTACTTAAATGTGTATTACAATCAGTGTCATCTCAGCAAAGGTTATAAATCAATAGCACAAGGGGGCCACATAATTATCAGGAAGAAGGATATATACTAGGATGGGAATGTATACACCAGGATGGGGACATTAGTACAGAATCAGGGGACATTAGCCTTATAAAAGAGGCAGAAGATCCCCCTATAACAGTGTGTCATGACCACATTTTTTAGTTGAACATTTTTTTTCTATTTTCCTCCTCTAAAACCTAGGTGCGTCTTATGGTCCGGTGAGTCTTGTAGTCTGGAAAATATGCTATATATCAGTCATGAAGTGTTAAAGGAATAAAGAATTAAATTATATTTTTGAAAATTGGGACATTACTTTGCAGACTATAGCATAAAAGGTAAAAAAAGTAAGCCTTTCTACAGCAGGCCATTTGCATAAGTATATTTCCTAAAGTACACACATACTGTATAGCTATAGAATTTAACAATAAAAATGTTTTGATTATACTAAACATGTGCTTGCTAGTTTGTATCTAGGTATGGGCTAGGGCAGGAGCCCATTGGGGGGATAGAATGAGTGTGTCTTCAGCTGGTTTTCAGCCATATTATATTTCCGGTAGTGTAGGATCATAAAAATTCCCCTGAAATTACTGTCTAGGAAACTATATCCTCAGGTTTTGCAGTGCTGCCAATTTAAAAGCATCCCTATAAAATGGGTTAAAACAGGCCTGTATATCTGTAATAGCACAAGTGATGTGCACTTCATTCCTGGAGATGGGATGTTGCTACACAGATTACTACATATGATGTCAGGAAGCAATTTGCACCCTCATAGGGCGGTTTTGCCTTCTTTTGGATAATCATTGTAGAATGCTAGCACTTGATCTGACAAGGGTGGAATTTTTTTTACAATACTCATGTTCAACACCAGCCCTAACTTTTTTTTTTTATTTGTCAGACAATGATGAGAATATAGACCCTTGCGCAACAGGATGCAGACTTCTTAGAGGTTTGTTTGGATCACAACTAACTGTAACCTCTCGCTCATGATTTTTTTTTTTTAATGCTATAGTATATGGCAAAATTTGAGATGTATAAATTTATGCCCAGAGTCACTCGAAATTGGGGAACATGAGCCTATAAATATTTGGCAGCACTGCTACGTTCCGGAGGAAGGATGTGACTCCATAATATTTCCGCATCTGAAGCAGTTTGGGCCACTGCCTGAATCACTGCACATAGAATGCCAGCTCGCTCTGCACTGGAAATTTCACGTCACTATCAAATGTATAAAACTTAATAAAACATTACATAACTAAATGATAATTAGAAGACAACAGATTTTGTGTTTTCTGGGTTGTTGCTTTTTTAATGTAAGCTATTATACTAAGGGTATGTTCAAACGTTGCAATTTTGCAACAAAAATACAATATCCACAAAGTGAATAAGATTTTGGGAAGTTCTTGAACACGTTGGGTATTTTTTCTTTATCAAATTAGCATGTCAATTCTTTCAGAGTTTTAGCAGAGTTTTTCACCTACTGAAATGAATATGAAAAAAAAGGCATGCAAAAAAAACGCAGGGTTTTCCTGCCAACACTCTGGTATGTGCAGCAAATTTTCACATAGCCTAACCTAGCATTCTCCCAGTCTGTGTGTCTCCTCTCCTAAAATTACCATTGAGAGGCAAGGCAGGATCTGCAGGAGAGCACAGCCCAGCTTCTTGGGGTATGTGCCCACGATCAGGACTCGCTGCGTTCAGAACACAGCGGGTCCTGACCTGTGAGGCCGCGCGTCTCCTCCGCACCAGAAAGCAGGAGACTGCAGCTAACTGTGCCCACGATCAGGGTTCAGTGCACTGCGGTCTCTCGCTTGTGTTCTCCCTACAAAGGACTCCTGCGATTCCGCAGCAAACAATTGACATGCTGCAGTCTGGAAGTATGCTCCGCAGGTCAGTGTTTGCTGCTGAAAAAAACAAAAAGCACAGTGGGCACGGGATTTCTAGAAATCCCTCCACTGTGCTTGTACTGTACACTGCAGCGTTTTGGACACAGCTGAGGTAGGCTGCATCCAAACCGCTGCAAATACTGATTGTGGGCACACACCTTTACTGTCAGTCGGCTGTATCCACTCCTTCTCCCCATGCCATGGTCGCGCGGTAGGATGAGGCATATAAATAATTGTTGTTTATAGGCGTATGGGTGGTCATTATATGATTGGGGGGGGGGCAATATGGGGAGCTTGTGAAGAGGCTGAGGATGTGTTAGGAAACTATGGAGCAAACTTCACAACAAGACTAGACATGGATGGAAGAAGTAGTGATTGTGGGACATGGAAATATACTGAAAGTAAAACTATGATTGAAAGAGAGTCCTCGGTATGCGGTAATAGCATTTATTTTTACACCATGACAATTCATGATAAATGACAAATAATGGTTTTATTGTTCTTCTCCATTATTAATACAAACCTATTACCATTACCAATCAAACAAATGATTGTGATAATTGGTGAAAGGAAACCGGCCTAGGAGTCAGCAGGCTTAGCACCTAGCTCTAAACATTGGACATAGGCACTCAAAAAAAATCTGCAACTACATTATGATGACAGACAATGTGTGCCCCAAAGTGTAACCCGACATTTGACAATATACTAGATTTGTATTCATTAATGAGAGGATAATATTCCAGCTCAACAAGATGCGAGGCAGTAATGTCACTGCAGACAATGGGTTCAGACGGACGGGGCTTATGTACAGAGATGACTTTTACAGTCCTGACTTAGGAGATCTGTTGGTACATACATTCACAAATCCAGTGACTAAAGACAGTATCTCTTCCATCAAGACTGTATGAAGCTATTCGATGGCCCATTTACCCTGTGTAACGCTTTCTTCATGTTGGAAAGACCAAGTATCATTTTACAGTCACAGAAATGTTCTATGCTGGATGGAAACTTCCCCGACAAACCACAAAAGAAATATGATGAAATAAAAAAAAATAAAAGTTTCGTCACCCAATGTGATACCAATAGAAACATATACTGTAAGAACAAGTGGCACTAAACCTAAAGTCAATGGTCCATTACAGCCAGAAGCGAAGAGGCAGATTTCACTTTAAGTGACTTATGAATATTAATGACATAAGTTGCTACATTTCCTGACGTAACGGAAAGAAGGTTTAAGCACTTAAGGACATAATGGCCACAAAGCGAAGCATAATGGCTTAATGTTTAGCATTATTGCCTGGGAGAAATGGGATTGTGGACTCCCATACAGTACAGGTTTCAGCCACATTGACCAGGCAATCTCACAGCTGAGCCCGCGCATGATAAGGCAACAACCATGGAAACATTGGATATCCTCAGCTACAAGAAGTGTGCACCAGGAGCTTCATAAAAGGGGATTCGTTGTACACCTAGGATCACCATGCACTATAGCAAGCGCCGGCCTGAGTGGTGTAATGCACACTACCGCCATACTGTGGAAACGTGTGCTCTGGAATGACGACTCACAATTCATTAGCCGATAGGTGAGTGGATCAGGGAAAATTCAACTGTTCAAGCAGATCTCCTGGAAATCTGATTGACAGGAAAGTAATTGTCCATATTATTAAACTCTAGGTCACGTCTCCAGTGATCCTCTCCTCAATGTCGCACACCCTCGGTCACATCTTCTGATCCCCGCTGCTCACCCTGAAATCCCCGGCTCCCTCACACTTTTCTGGGACTTCCAGCTCTGATGAGGCATAGGAGAGGGTTTTGCACATCCATGCAAAAGTCACGATCTCATGACATGCCATGACCTTCCATGCATGCGCAAAACTGTCCAGGCTTAGTGTGAGAGGCACGGGGATTTCAGTGCTTGTGGTGGGGATCAGAACATGCAATAATGGCTGTTGCTAGTGACGAGCCAGAGATGTGAGCAATTGAATTAACAATAGTTCTGTATTTTAACAAATGCAGATTTTTGTAAAATTATGATAGTGTTCAATTCCACTTGAATGTATTCACTTATCACTAGTAGCTGATGAACAGTCTGGGTTTGGCAGCTTCTCGGAAAAGCCAGCGCAGACTCACCTCTTTCTGCTGTCGCTCCAGCTCACGCATTCGGATATCCCTCGCTTCTGCGCGTGCTGCTCTCTTTGCTGCCAGCCTTGCTTCTGCCTGACAGAACCAAAAGAAAGAGTTAAGATCAAATTAAAGATAAATAATTATATATAAAAATATATATTTTTTTTACTAGCTCACAAATTCAAGGGTATTCAACTGATTGTATTTAGATATTGCTGTCACACACTTGTTATTGTACCCCCTGGTGTTTTTTCTTTCCCCCTAATGTGTTCATAAACACTAGTGTACAAGAATCCATTCATTGGGACTTATTTCATCACCTCAATCACAAATTTGCTTCTATAATAATAATAAACTGGGTAGTTTGTGACATACCTGCAGAGATGCTCCCTTTATATGTATTTATCAAGATAAGTGTATAGTGCCAACTACTGCATGTGTAGGGTGGTCAGTGCACAGGGGCCACCGCAGAATTCACCAGCCCCCTGTGGACCAGGCCAAGTCTCAGTGGTGTGGTGTGTTGTAGATGGGGCCAGACAGCACAGACCCAAGTAAGTGGCAGAACCGGACCTGAGGGCGATCGGTGAGGGTGAGCATCATGTCTTTCATTATTATAAACTTGTGTCAGCCTTTTTAGGAACAATTTGGCTGGAAAGCCCCATTAAAGCTAATACAAGCTGTTATATGGAGGCTACAGATGGAAAGTCATCTATCATCAGGACATGACACAATTGTTCAGTGACAGACTTCAGTATGAGCTGATTAAGAAATAATGTTTGGAGCACCATGTGAAGTCTGAACTGGGTGCAAAAACCCTAAAATAACTTCACTATATAAACAGAAGAGCTGCACACCAGCGACAGTGCCCGGGGAATAAATGTAAAGCAGACACTGCTGTGTGAATACTGACAAGAAAAATACAATAGCTATATGTGAGAATATGACAATGGAATCTACATAACTGCTATGAACTTTAAAAATAAAGAGAAATTTAGCTATTGAATTGATCAATGCAACAGAGCCCCAACACCTCGTCACGGTATTCTCTTACATTAGGGTCCCTAGCTAATGTGTGTCCTCTCTTGCCTCTATTGATCAATTCAGTAG
This sequence comes from Anomaloglossus baeobatrachus, assembly GCF_048569485.1. NCBI lineage: Eukaryota > Metazoa > Chordata > Amphibia > Anura > Aromobatidae > Anomaloglossus > Anomaloglossus baeobatrachus. The sequence goes on along the minus strand of NC_134358.1, from coordinate 380,636,137 downwards.
CTAAATTTCTCTTTATTCTTAAAGTTCATAGCAGTTATGCAGATTCCATTGTCATATTCTCACATATAGCTATTGTATTTTTCATGTCAGTATTCACACAGCAGTTTCTGCTATTACATGTATTCCCCTTGCACAGTCGCTGGTGTGCAGCCCTTCTCTTCATATAGTGAAGGGTTTTTTAGGTTTTTGCACCCAGTTCAGACTAAGAATGGTGTTCCAAACGTTATTTCTTAATTGGTTTGTAGTCTTTTGTTTGTGAACCCGGCCCCACCCACACCTATTGCCAGTCCACATTATACATATATAGCCTGGGTCTCAGCTTCCCATACACGGTGAGTTTTTTAACTGCAAGAGAGGACACACATTACCTAGGGACCCCAATGTAAGAGAATACCGTGATGAGGTGTTGGGGCTCTGTTGCATTGATCAATTCAATACCTAAATTTCTCCTTATTCTTAAAAGTTCATGGCAGTAATGCAGATTCCATTGGCATGTTTTCATTTTTACATGTAGCTATTGTATTGTTCATGTCAGTATTCACACAGCAGTTTCTGCTTTACATTTATCCCCCTTGCACTGTTACTGGTGTGCAGCTCTTCTCTTTATATCAGGGGTGGGGAACCTCCGGCCCGCGGGCCGCATGCGGCCCGCCATGACCTTTTATGCGGCCCCCGGGCACCTTCCCGGGGGCTGTAGTGCTGGGGCCGCCAGCCCTTTAAATGACCACATGCACTGTTTGGGAGAACCAATGGGCTCTCCCGCTGTCCAGTAGCGTAATCAGCGGTGTGTGCCCGCCCCTCTGTCCCCTCATGCTGTGTGTGTGCCCGCCCCTCTGCCCTCCGGAACGATGTGCCCGCCCCTCTTTCCCCTCGTGCTGTGTGTGCCCGCCCCTCTGCCCTCCGGAACGATGTACCAGCCCCTCTTTCCCCTCGTGCTGTGTGTGCCCGCCCCTCTGCCCTCCGGAACGATGTGCCAGCCCCTCTTTCCCCTCGTGCTGTGTGTGCCCGCCCCTCTGCCCTCCGGAGCGATCTGCCCGCCCCTCTTTCCCCTCGTGTGGTGTGCCCGCCTCTCTGCCCTCCGGAGCGATCTGCCCCCTCTGCCCTCGGCGCGATGTGCCCGCCCCTATGTCCTGTCGTGTGGTGTGACCGCACCTTTCAACTCCAGAGTGATCTGCCCGCCCCTCTGCCCTCCGGCCTGCACTGTCTCCGGCGCTGTGTGTGCGCGCCTGCACTCTGCTCCCCGTCCAGTACTTTGTGTACCCTCCCTCCAGAGTTGTGTGCAACGATCAGTGCTGTGTCCCTCACCCCATGCTGTCTATCACCTCAGGTTTGTGGCTCCCCGGTAATGTCAGGGCTCTACAGGTGCTGTGTGCAGAGCTTTGACATTACTGGGGGGCAGTGCTGTGTGCCCTCCCAATGCTGTGCATCACCCCCAGTGTTGTGTTCCCCCAGTGATGTCTGTGCCCCCCTCAGTGATGGCTTTGCCCCCAGCTCCTCTTGTGATGTGTATGTCCCCCAGCCCCTCTTGCGTTCTGTATGCCCCCCAGCACCTCTTGCGTTGTGTATGCCCCCCAGTATCTCTTGCGTTGTGTATGCCCCCCAGCCCCTCTTACGTTGTGTATGCCCCCCAGCCCCTCTTGCGTTGTGTATGCCCCCCAGCCCCTCTTGCGTTCTGTATGCCCCCCAGCCCCTCGTGTTGTGTATGCCCCCCAGCCCCTCTTGCGTGGTGTATGCCCCCCAGCCCCTCTTGCGTTGTGTATGCCCCCCAGCACCTCTTGCGTTGTGTATGCCCCCCAGTATCTCTTGCGTTGTGTATGCCCCCCAGCCCCTCTTACGTTGTGTATGCCCCCCAGCCCCTCTTGCGTTGTGTATGCCCCCTAGCCCCTCTTGCGTTGTGTATGCCCCCCAGCCCCTCTTGTGTTGTTTGCCTTCAGCGTCTCCTGTGACATACATCACATTGGAGATGCTGGGGGCATATACATCACAGGAGACACTGGGGACATACACAACACAGGAGGGGCTGTGGGCATTTACATCACAGGAGGGGCTTGGAGCATATATAGCTCCTCATGTGATGTATGTGCCTCCAGTGTCTCCTGTGTTGTGTATATACAGCAGTCCCAGCGTTTCCTTTCTGTGGTGTATACGTCAGTCCCAGCGTTTCCTTTCTGTTGTGTATATGTCAGTCCCAGCGTTTTCAATGTGATGTATATGCCCCCAGCCCCTCCAGTGATGTATGTGCCTTCAGTGACTCCTGTAATGTATATAGAGCGGTCCCAGTGTCTCCTATGTGTTGTGTGTGTCTCCAGTGCCTCCTATGTGTTGTGTGTGCCTCCAGTGTCTCCTATGTGTTGTGCGTGCCTCCAGTGTCTCCTATGTGTTGTGTGTGCCTCCAGCGTCTCCTATGTGTTGTGTGTGCCTCCAGCGTCTCCTATGTGATGTATATGATTTAGCAAATATTATTATCACAAACAGTTGACTGCGCTTCAGACAGAGACAGAAAAGCAGTTGTGAGAAGAAACATGATTAGTATCATCCAACATCACAGCCGCACCAAAGAGAAGCCGCTCCGGCCGCCACAGTAGGGGTGAGTTAATTGTTTGACCAAATATAGCCGGGTAATTTTCACATTGATAATTTTGTGCGGCCCCCGAAGGTTGGTAGAAATTTCCAATGGCCCCCGGCTGAAAAAAGGTTCCCCACCCTTGCTTTATATAGTACAGTATGAGCGGAGCTCATCTATTTGTAATGATTTGATACGTGCAGATCCCTTAGGCTATGTGTGCACATTGCCTTTTTTTGTGACCACAAAGATGCAGCGTTTTTGTGCGTTTTTTTGCCTTGTTATTGCTGCGTTTGTTCCAATGCATTGCATGGGTGAAAAACGCTGGCAAAAACGAAGACACAATTGACATGTTGCATCTTTGTGGTCACCACAAAAACGTACCTAAAACAAAACTGCACTGTGCGGACAGCAAAAATGAGAACTCAAGACTTTGCTGGGGAACGAGATTCATGCAGTTTTAAGACCAAAAACGCATCTGAAAAACGCGCAAAAACGCAGCCTGCGCACATAGCCTTAGCTTTCTGTAGATCCCTGGCTTTTCACAAAGAGAAGGGGGTTAGTATCTAGTAATATTGTTCTATGCCATACAGTAATAATGATGGGCACAGTGGCAGCTTGTATTCTGCAGACAGAGTAGCATGATGCTGATAGATGCTCTTTATTTTTTTTTAAACATATTTTATTTGATGTCAGCAAGCACATATCATCAACAAGAGAACATAATGTTACATTCCATAAAATTTCTCCGGATCGTACAATGCTTCTGTTACATCATTTTCTTTTTCATTGTCACAACAATTTCATCTCCATAGAATTATCTTAACAATAATTTACTTTAACTTAAAGGAGTTGTCCGACATTAGCTTAACAAAAATTTTTGAGTTTATCTGTGCTGTATTGTCATATAAATCACACCTACATTGTTATTTTTTGTTTTCTAACTTTTATTCCTCTTGAATTATCCCTTTATTCTCGGCAGCTTCTTGTTTACATTCAGATCCAGCAAACATGACCACTTCCTGTGCAAAACCTCAGTCACAGCTGGCACCGCCCGGTCTCACTGTCCAACCCCACCCTCTGCCCGGCCTCACCCTCTGCCCGCCCCCTGCACACACATTCCCTGTCAGTATATTCTGCCCCAGCACCTGACCTGGTATCACTACAGCATTGCAAATAACAGCCCCACATCGGGCTCTGCACCGCACACGCACACATATGGCTCTGCACCGCACACATATGGCTCTGCACACGCACACATATGGCTCTGCACCGCACACATATGGCTCTGTATCACACACGCACACATATGGTTCTGCACCGCACACGCACACATATGGCTCTGCACCGCACACATATGGCTCTGTACCACACACGCACACATATGGCTCTGCACCGCACACGCACACATATGGCTTTGCACCGCACACATATGGCTCTGCACCGCACACGCACACATATGGCTCTGCACCGCACACATATGGCTCTGCACCGCACACATATGGCTCTGCACCGCACACGCACACATATGGCTCTGTACCGCACACATATGGCTCTGCACCGCACACGCAGACATATGGTTCTGCACCGCACACGCAGACATATGGCTCTGCACCGCACACGCACACATATGGCTCTGTACCGCACACGCACACATATGGCTCTGCACCGCACACATATGGCTCTGCACACGCACACGCACACATATGGCTCTGCACCGCACCCGCACACATATGGCTCTGCACCGCACCGGCACACATATGGCTCTGCACCGCACCGGCACACATATGGCTCTGTACCGCACACGCACACATATGGCTCTGCACCGCACACATATGGTTCTGCACCGCACACGCACACATATGGCTCTGCACCGCACACGCACACATATGGCTCTGTACCGCACACGCACACATATGGCTCTGCACCGCACACGCACACATATGGTTCTGCACCGCACACGCACACATATGGCTCTGTACCTCACACGCACACATATGGCTCTGCACCGCACACGCACACATATGGCTCTGCACACGCACACACATGGCTCTGCACCGTACACGCACACACATGGCTCTGCACACGCACACATATGGCTCTGCACCTCACACGCACACATATGGCTCTGCACACGCACACATATGGCTCTGCAACCCCCCCATCCCCATCGGGAACACATGTGGAGTACATACTCACCCGTCCTCGGTCCCCGCCGCTCCTGCACGTTCGCGCGCTGTCTGTGCTCTGACGTCACCGCTGTGCTGAAGAGAGCACAGACAGCCGGAGGGACAGTGATGAGAAGCAGCGCTGCGCTGCTTCTGATCAGGACTTTCAAATGTACCGGCATCGGTGATCTGTGATGCCGGTACATTTGAATGTGCGATCCTGAGCAAGGGGCCTGGTGCTGGCGCTGACACCATGGCAGCTGCCGCCAGGCCCCGCCCCCAGGTCACAGACCCCACAGCAGTGCAGGGGGAGGTTACTGGAGGTGCGGGGGAATGTGTGAGAGGGTGCAGGGAAGGGGGCGGGGCTCATCACACTGTAGACACCCAGCAGGGAGGCGACATGCTGTTCCACATTTGCATGTCAACATGGCCCTGCCCATGTTGACATGAAATGACCGGAAGCAGCAAAATCGCTGCAGCAGCGGTCACATGACCGCTCTGAGCCGGGGCAGAGGGGCTGACAGCAGGGCAGGTAAGTGCTCTCTATCTACTTACCTGCCCCAATGTAGCCCAATAGGGTAATAAAAAAAAATGTCAAAGAAGCCGGATAACCCCTTTAACAAACTAACATATTTGTTCCCTTCAGTTGGTCCTTTGGATGCTCCCTGCCTTCAGTGTCCCTAGTGTCCCTGCAGTGTCTTCCACACAATACCAAGACGTGTGTTCAAATGCTTTAATTAGCTGGGTGATTTCCGTCTGTGTGAAGCTTTGCTCAATAAATGTTCTCCACTTTTTGAAGAATCTTTTAGTGGACTTCTCCTTATGTGTCTCCGAATCCAGTTTGTCGTACATCATTATTGTTTTTAGGGTATCAACTATTTCTGTATTTCTCTGTGTCTGTCTTATCAGCCAATTCCTAAGTAGGCATTTCTTGACTACAAGCAATACTGTGTGTATTAGGCTGGGGCCACACGGGGACTACTGCGATCCACTTGCATGACACTCGGCTCGTGCTGGCAGTACAGCAGAGTCGAGTGTCATGCGTGTGTCCTTGCAACTGAGGTCCGTTCGTGCGAGCAGACCTCAGCTGCGGGGGCGGGCCGGCACTCGGGAGGGGAGGGATTTCTCTCCCTCTCTCCTGCGTAGCCGGCTATTGCCATTCTCGCACTGCACTAGCAGTATACCGGTGTACCGCGAGAGTGCAGTGCGATTTTTCTCTCGCCCCATACACTTGAATGGGTGCGAGAGAAAGAGTCTCGCATTACAGTCGCAGCATGCTGCGATTGTTTTCTCAGTCCGATTACGGCTGAGAAAATAATCGATCATGTGCGCTGACACACAGGCTAGAATTGGTCGGAGTGGAATGCAATGTTTTATCGCACTCCACTCGCACTGTTTTTCTCACCGTGTGGCTTAGGCCTTATACCTGGAATGTGAGCACTTGCTCTGTCAGTTTCTGTAGGGGCTTCTATACAGTGAAACAAACAGGCCTGAGGGGTGACGGGTATAATAGATGCTCTTTATATGACTCTACTATATAAGTGTAAGCTCATCACTCGTACACTGGTCCTACTATACAGAATCAGTCAGCGCACAGAGAAACGGCCTGTTTATATGAAAAACATGGTGTATCCATGGCTGCACGACACAAAACAAATACACGGGAACAGACCTCATTTTCTATGCCAGCATCATCACAACTAAACATAGAAAAACTGCATGGTACTTCACAAGACGTCTTCTAAGCATTCACAAGCATTTTCTAAATGCCACTGACCTAATCCAAGCAAATACAACCCACCATTCCACTGCAGTCATTGATAAAGAAACATGGTGGAAATGCATGAATATCGTTACATCCACATCTTCATAATAGTAGATCATGTATGCTGACATCGGCTAACCTCATCTAACAGCTGTATTGTTATTCTTCATGAATATACTGTACTGTGCAAAAGTTTTTGGCAGAGGAAAAAACACTGCATAATTGAAAAAAATTAATGTAGTAAAAGGAACCTGTCATCAGGCATTTGCTATGTAGTCTGACAGCAGCATGATGTATGGGCAGAGAGCCCGATTCCAGCAATGTGTCACTCAGTTTACTGGTTGCAGCAGTAGTGCTAGGATCCCAGTTTTCTGTGTTGCAGATCTAGCAGTACCGAGATGGTTAGACCTGTATAACCAGCCCACAACAATAATTGGCAGCTTTCTATTTCTATACAGTGTACACAGAAATCTGCTAATCAGTGGTGGAGGACTTGGAGGCATGAGACCAGCTTGACCCATATTGATAACTTCCTACTGATAAAACACTGATTGTACTGAAATAGGAAAACATCACTGGAATCCGGTTCTCTTCCACTACATCATGGGGCTCTCAGATTATATAGCAAAAAAATGGTTTACAGATTCCCTTTAAGAGTATATTTTTACCAATTACTTACATGAAAATTGAAGAAACATAAGAGAAATTAAACCACATCAATATTTGGTGTGACTGCACTTTGCTTTCAAAACATCATCAATTTCTCAATGCACACATTTTTGAAGGACCTCGGCTGGGAGGTTGTTCCAAACATCTTAGAGAACTAACCACAGATCATCGGTGGATGTAGACTAGTGTAAAACCTTCTGTGTCTTCACGTAATCCCAGACAAACAAGATGATGATGAGATTAAAGCTCTGTGGAAGCCATATCATCACTTCCAGGACTAATAGCCCTTCTTTATGCAGACGACAGTTCTTAATGACACTTGCAGTATGTTTGGTGTCATCCTGCTGCAGAGAACATTTGAAGCCAATCAGATGCCTTTCTGATGGTAATGCATGATTGACAAGTATCTGCCCGTAATTCTCAGCATTGAGGAAACAATGAATCCTGTCCAACTCCATTTGCTGAAATGCAGCACCAAGCTTGCAAGGAGCCCCCATCATGCTTAGATCTTGATTGCAGACACGCATTGTTTGCGGACAAACAACCTTCTGCTGCAGCCAAATGTTTCATAGTCTGGCTAATGTGTCCAGATCACCTGCTGCACTTTTCTTTGTTTTCATACACTGTTTAGTCAATGTTTTGTGTTTATGTACAAGGCATGTCTTTTTGGTCACAATTCTGTCATGGAGACCACTTCTGGTCACACTTCTCGAACAGTAGATGTGTATAGCTGGGTGCCACTGGTTGCTCTCAGTTCTGACCCCAGTGAGTAATTTGAAGAATGGAAGGCACTGATTAATATGTTATTACTAGTGATAAGCGATCCCCCCCGATGGTTGGGATCGGGGAGACTCGCTCGATCATTTTGTAGAGATCGGGATCGGGATAACACGCTCTTGAGTCCGATCACCGATCTTGGACTTTACAGTCATGTGATGGGGCGGGGGGGCTGTAAAATAAAGACTATAGGTAACAATAAACATTGTCATTATACTTACAGGTCCCACGACGCGTCCTGCAGGCTCTGTTTCCGAGTAGGATTATCGCTGTGCCGCCCGACCTTCCGTGACGTCATAGCATGTGACCAGTCACGTGTGAATGTTGTAGTATCTCATTGGCTACAGACTGGTCACATGACTATGACGTCATGCAAGTTCCTGTAGTGTCAGCATGCTCGCCGGTACGCTGTGCTCGCTCTCAGTACTCTCGGTATATGCAGGGTACCGGCGAGATGCTCAGGCACATGCTCGGCTCCCCCTCCCTGCATGTTGGCGCGCTTTACAGAGTCAGCCCACATGCAGGCAATGGCTGCCACACACTGTAATGCAAAAACCGGTGGATAGCGGTGCCGGCAATCAGGTGATCGGAGATCACCGTTGCTACAGAAACCAGCTCGTTAGGTTACTATGGCAACGGTGGCAGCGGTGACATCACCGCTTACCAACCCGCAGCCTTTGCTCACTCATTGGGTGATTAGACTGCATGGGGAGCAGCAGAGTTTTTTTCCCCCATGCTGTCTGATATAGCAGAGCTACATGGGTTGAAGAAGACAGAAGACCAGGGTAATGGAGGGATAAGAGGGAGTAATAAAGATGGAGTCCGTAAGTGTGTCTGTGTATTTATTTTTAATAAAGTATTATTTCACTGTGTGGTGTCTTTTTTTTAACCATTTATTGGAGATTCTTAATGGTCGGGTCAAACTTGGCCTGATAAAGAATCTCGGGCTTAATAGCAGCTGGTAAAACAAAGCTGGTATTAACCCCTTATTACCCAGCGTGGCACCCGGCACCAGGGCCGCTGGAAGAGTTGGATACAGTACCAGAAGACGGCGCTTCTATGAAATCGCCATTTTCTGGGGTGGCTGCAAACTTCAATTCACAGCAGGGGGGGCCAGAAAACTTGGGCCACCCTGCGCTGCGGATTCCAATCCCCAGCTGCCTAGTTGTACCTGGCCGGACACAAAAATTGGGCGAAGCCCACGTCGTTTTTTGTTTTTTTAATTATTTCATGAAATTCATGAAATAATTAAAAAAAGGGCTCCACTATATTTTTGGTTCCCAGCCGGGTACAAATAGGCAGCTGAGGGTTGGGTGCAGCCCATACCTGCCTGCTGTACCTGGCTAACATACAAAAATATGGCGAAGCCCACGACATTTTTTTTTTAGCTTTTAGGCAAAAAACATATATATATATATATATATATATTATATATATTATATATATTATAGAAAAAAAAGGGGGCTTCCCTGGATTTTCCACTCCCAGTGAAGGTAACTACCTTGGCAGGCACTAGCTGCTTGGATTACCCTTAGCTGGCTATAGAAAATGCAGCAGGAGCCCACGTATTTTTTTTTTTTTTTAAATAACCAAAAAAAATAAAAATGGGCTTCCCTGTATGTTGATTGCAAGCATATATTATATTATATACACACATTATATATATATATATCTATATATATAATTGCCTTATTCTGTCTGTCTGTCTGTGTCTGTCTGTCTGTCATGCTCCGAAATTGTGTCCTTACGGTGACACAAAGCTGATTGGCCGCTGGGCTCGCCATGGCCCCGCCCCCCCACACGGATTGGCCGCTTGCCCAGGCTGCGCCCCCACACGGATTGGCCAGCCGCTCGCTCAGGCTCCGCCCCCCCCACAGATTGGCCTCTCGCCCCGGCACCCTGCAGGCATTGGCAATTCGGCCACGCCACGCCCCGCCCCCCTCACGCAATGCACGCTAGCTCTGGCCCCGCCCCCTCCCTCCCCCCACGCATTTCCCGAACTGACACGGCTGTCACGGAGGTGAGTACGGTACTCCCTCCCCCACCCCCCGGCCCCCGCTCCCCGGCCCCCGCTCGCACGGGAGTGGTGTGGATACGTTGGTAACCATGCTCGCATGGTTACAAGC
>NC_134358.1:380448569-380621069 GCF_048569485.1 Anomaloglossus baeobatrachus | reverse complement strand
TGTATGCCACCGCTGTGGAGTTGTCCGACTGAATTCGGATCTGTTTGCCTTCCAGCCACGGCTGGAACGCCTTTAGGGCAAGATACACTACCCTTATCTCCAGAACATTGATCTGAAGGGAGGACTCTGTCTGAGTCCAAGTCCCCTGAGCCCTGTGGTGGAGAAAGACCGCTCCCCACCCTGACAGGCTCGCGTCCGTCGTGACCACAGCCCAGGATGGGGGCAGGAAGGATTTCCCCTTTGACAGAGAAGTGGGAAGAAGCCACCACTGAAGGGAAGCTTTGGCTGCCCGAGAAAGGGAGACGTTCCTGTCGAGGGACGTCGACTTCCTGTCCCATTTGCGGAGAATGTCCCATTGAAGTGGGCGCAGATGAAACTGCGCAAAAGGAACTGCCTCCATTGCTGCCACCATCTTCCCTAGGAAGTGCATGAGGCGCCTCAGGGGGTGTGACTGACCATGAAGGAGAGATTGCACCCCTGTCTGTAGTGAACGCTGTTTGGTCAGCGGAAGCTTCACTATCGCTGAGAGAGTATGAAACTCCATGCCAAGATATGTTAGTGATTGGGCCGGTGTCAGATTTGACTTTGGAAAATTGATGATCCACCCGAAACTCTGGAGAGTTTCCAGAGCAATGTTCAGGCTGTGTTGGCATGCCCCTTGAGAGGGTGCCTTGACAAGTAGATCGTCTAAGTAAGGGATCACCGAGTGTCCCTGAGAGTGTAGGATTGCCACCACTGTTGCCATGACCTTGGTGAAGACCCGTGGGGCTGTTGCCAGGCCAAAAGGTAGTGCCACGAACTGAAGGTGTTCGTCCCCTATGGCGAAGCGCAGGAAGCGCTGATGCTCTGGCGCAATCGGTACGTGGAGATAAGCATCTTTGATGTCTATTGATGCCAGGAAATCTCCTTGGGACATGGAGGCGATGACGGAGCGAAGCGATTCCATCCGGAACCGCCTGGTTTTCACATGCTTGTTGAGCAGCTTTAGGTCCAGAACGGGACGGAAGGATCCGTCCTTTTTTGGCACCACGAACAAGTTGGAGTAAAAACCGTGACCCCGTTGCTGACGAGGAACCGGGATCACCACTCCTTCCGCCTTCAGGGTGCCCACCGCCTGCATAAGAGCCTCGGCTCTGTCGGGGGGTGGAGATGTTCTGAAGAAACGAGTCGGAGGACGAGAGTTGAACTCTATCCTGTAACCGTGAGATAGAATGTCTCTCACCCATCGGTCTTTTACTTGTGGCAGCCAGGTGTCGCAAAAGCGGGAGAGCCTGCCACCGACCGAGGATGCGGTTTGAAGAGGCCGAAAGTCATGAGGAGGCCGCTTTGGGAGCGGTGCCTCCGGCGGTCTTTTTAGGACGTGACTTAGACCGCCATGCATCTGAGTTCCTCTGATCTTTCTGAGGCCTTTTGGACGAGGAAAATTGAGATCTGCCCGCGGTCCGAAAGGACCGGAACCTCGATTGTACCTTCCGTGGTTGAGGTCTGTTTGGTTTGGACTGGGGTAAGGATGAATCCTTTCCCTTGGATTGTTTAATGATTTCATCCAATCGCTCACCAAACAAGCGGTCGCCAGCCAATGGCAAACCGGTTAAGAACTTTTTGGAAGCAGAGTCTGCCTTCCATTCACGTAGCCACATGGCCCTGCGGAGTACCACCGAGTTGGCGGATGCCACCGCCGTACGGCTCGCAGAGTCAAGGATAGCATTAATGGCGTAGGACGCAAACGCCGACGCCTGATTGGTTAAGGACACCACTTGTGGGGCAGATGTACGTGTTACCGCATGAATCTGCGCCTGACAAGATAGCTTGGAGTGCCCATACGGCTGCGAATGCTGGAGCAAAAGACGCGCCGATAGCTTCATAGATGGATTTCAACCATAGTTCCATCTGTCTGTCAGTGGCATCTTTGAGTGAAGCCCCGTCTTCCACTGCAACTATGGATCTAGCCGCCAGTCTGGAGATTGGAGGATCCACCTTAGGACACTGAGTCCAGCCCTTGACAACCTCGGGGGGGAAGGGATAACGTGTGTCCTTAAGGCGCTTGGAAAAACGCTTGTCTGGACAGTCTCGGTTTTTCTGGATTGCCTCTCTGAAGTCAGAGTGATCCAGAAACATATTTAATGTACGCTTTGGAAACCTGAAACGGAATTTCTCCTGAGAAGCAGACTCCTCAATTGGAGGAGCTGGGGGAGAAATATCCAACACCTGATTGATGGTCGCTATAAGGTCATTCACTACTGCGTCACCTTCAGGTGTATCTAGGTTGAGAGCGGCTTCAGTATCAGAATCCTGATCTGAGACCTCCGCTTCATCCTCCAGAGAGTCCCCCTGCTGGGACCCTGAACAGTGTGATGAAGTGGAGGGAATTTCCCAGCGACCCCGCTTGGGCGGCCTGGGACTGCGGTCCGTGTCAGAGACCTCACCCTGGGACCTGTGGGTTACCCCCGGGGCACATTGCTGTTCCAATTGAGGGGGACCAGGGGTCAAGGATTGGATAGAGCCCGGGGCCTGAATCACCGGTCTGGACTGCAAAGCTTCCAGTATTTTAGCAGACCATTTATCCATAGTCTCAGACAGCTTGTCAGCAAAGGCTGCAAACTCCGTCCCTGTCACCTGGACATTGGTAGCAGGTGGATCCACCTGGGCCACCTGTAGCAGAGGCTCCGGCTGAGTAAGCGCCACCGGGGCCGAGCATTGCACACAATGAGGGTCAGTGGACCCTGCCGGTAGTACAGCTGTACATGAGGTGCAGGTTGCAAAATACGCCTGTGCTGTGGCACCCTTGCTTTTTGCAGATGACATGTTGTCTCCTCTGAGAACAACCAGGAGGGTATATAGCCAAAAATCAACAGAGCGACCGTACAGTGCAATGTATAGCCTAAAAGCCTATATATATATATACACTTCGGTACTCAGTGGGGCCAGCACCACAGGTGCTGCTTACCGACCGCTCAGAGCGGTTGTGTGGTCGCCAGATTCCCTGCCTGGGTCTCCCTGTGTTGCCTCTCCTCTCCAGCGTCTGAATCGCTGACAGGAATGGCTGCCGGCGTTCTGTGAAGAGGAGGAGACCGTGGGCGTGCCCAAGAAAAGTGCGGGAATCCAGCGCCCCACTGTACTGAGTGAGGAGGGAGGAGGATACTAATGTATGCTCCAGCCCTCCGCTGACGATCCGTGCAGCGTCCCGCCCCTCCCCTGACTGGCAGGCCTGTGGGCGGGAAAGAACGACACTAGGCCGCAGAAGCCGGGGACTAAAGTTATAAGCGCGGCCGGCAATAAGCGCGGCCGCGCGTAGTCCCCCGGCGCACTAACACCTCCAGCAGTGCTGGAAAGTGTTTGGCACTAACGCTCCATGTCCGGCGCACTAACACACCCAGCAGAGCTGGAAAGTGTCTGGCACAAGCACTCCATGTCCGGCGCACTAACACACCCAGCAGAGCTGGAAAGTGTCTGGCCCAAACGCTCCATGTCCGGCGCACTAACACACCCAGCAGAGATGGAAAGTGTCTGGCACAAGCGCTCCATGCCCGGCGCACTAACACACCCAGCAGTGCTGTAATGTGTATGGGACCAGCGCTCCATGCGCGGTCCCCACGGAGACACAGAGTACCTCATAGTAGCAGGGCTTTGTCCCTGACGATATCCAGCTCCTATCCTGCAGATTCCCAGGGGCTGCGGAGGGAGCACGGTCCCAGTGCCTGGAGACCGATCCGGAACCCACTTCACCCAGAGCCCATTAAGGGATGGGGAAGGAAAACAGCATGTGGCTCCTGCCTGTGTACCCGCAATGGGCACCTCAACCTTAACAACACCGCCGACAAAGTGGGGTGAGAAGGGAGCATGCTGGGGGCCCTATTATGGGCCCTCTTTTCTTCCATCCGACCTAGTCAGCAGCTGCTGCTGACCAAGCTGTGGAGCTATGCGTGGATGTCTGCCTCCTTCGCACAAAGCATAAAAACTGAGGAGCCCGTGTGCACGGGGGGTGTATAGGCAGAAGGGGAGGGGCTTTACACTTTTAGTGTAATACTTTGTGTGGCCTCCGGAGGCATAGCTATACACCCAATTGTCTGGGTCTCCCAATGGAGCGACAAAGAAATTTGTTGTTAGTCTTCAGACTTCATAATGCCATGCACACGGGTCAAGCAGTCCAGTGCCAGAGGCAGCAAAGCAACCCCAAAACATCAGGGAACCTCCGCCATGTTTGACTGTAGGGACCGTGTTCTTTTCTTTGAATGCCTCTTTTTTTTCCCTGTAAACTCTATGTTGATGGCTTTTCCCAAAAAGCTCTACTTTTGTCTCATCTGACCAGAGAACATTCTTCCAAAACGTTTTAGGCTTTCTCAGGTAAGTTTTGGCAAACTCCAGCTCGGCTTTATTATGTCTCGGGGTAAGAAGTGAGGTCTTCCTGGGTATCCTACCATACAGTCCCTTTTCATTAAGACGCCGACGGATAGTACGGGTTGACACTGTTGCACCCTCTAGCTGCAGGGCAGCTTGAACTTGTTTGGATGTTATGCGGGCGTCACACAGTACGATCTATCGTGCGATCACACAAGCGATCGTACCCGCACCCCGTCGTTTGTGCGTCACGGGCAAATTGCTGCCCGTGGCGCACAAAGTCGTAAACCCCGTCACACGTACTTACCTCCCGGTCGAGCTTGCTGTGGGTGGCGAACATCCTCTTCCTGAAGGGGGAGGGACGTTTGGCGTCACAACGACGTCACACAGCCGCCAGCCAAGAGAAGCGGAGGGGCGGAGATGAACGGGACGTAAACATCCCACCCACCTCCTTCCGCATAGCCGGCGGGTGCCGCGGGACGCAGTTAAGCTGTGTTCATCGTTCCCGGGGTGTCACACGGAGCGATGTGTGCTGCCCCAGGTACGATGAACAACCGGTGCCATGAAAAATAAACGATTTTTTAAAAATAAGCGACGTGTACACGACTCACGATTTATGACCGATTCAGCGTCACTCGGAGGTGTCACACGAAACGACGTCGCAAACGATGCCGGATATGCGTCACGAAAATCGTGACCCCGACGATGTATCGCACGATAGATCGTCTCGTGTGACGCCCGCATTAGTCGAGGTTCTTTATCCACCATCCGCACAATCTTGCGTTGAAATCTTTCGTCAATTTTTCTTTTCCTTCCACATCTAGGGAGGTTAGCCACAGTGCCATGGGCTTTAAACTTGTTGATGACACTATGCACCGTAGACACAGGAACTTTTAGGTCTTTGGAGATGGACTTGTAGCCTTGAGATTGCTCATGCTTCCTCACAATTTGGATTCTCAAGTCCTCAGACAGTTCTTTGGTCTTCTTTCTTTTCTCCATGCTCAATGTGGTACACACAAGGACACAGGACAGAGGTTGAGTCAACTTTAATCCATGTCAACTGGCTGCAAGTTTGAGTTAGTTATTGCCAACACCTGTTAGGTGCCACAGGTAAGTTACAGGTGCTGTTAATTATACAAATTAGAGAAGCATCGCATGATTTTTCAAACAGTGCCAATACTTTTGTCCACCCCCTTTTTTATGTTTGGTGTGGAATTATATCCAATTTGGCTTTATGACAATTTTATTTTTTTTTTTTCATTGAAGACAAATTAAATGAAGATAAGAATACCAAAGAATGTATGATTGCAATCATTTTCAAGAATAAACTGAGTATTATCTGACAGAATTGCAGGGGTGCCAATACTTTTGGCCAGCACTGTATAGTTGTATGAAAAAATGTTAAAAAAAAATGACGTAGCGCTCCGCGGTATTTTTGATTCTGAGCGCAGGTAAAATCGGACGGCTACGGGCTGTCACCCTCACCCCCATCTGCCTAGCTTTACCTTGGCTGGTAATCAAAATACAGGGGAGCCCATAAAAAAAAAAATGCATGGGCTCCCGCCATATTTTGATCGCTAGTCAGGTAAAGCCAGGCAGCTGGGGGATGGGATTCTCGGCAGCCCGCAGCTGCCTCTGGAAATGGTGCATTGCTTCTCAGCGGCATTTCCAGGTGCTTTACCCGGCTCGTCCAGCAGCCATGGTGCCAGGTGGCTTGCTGGGTAATAAAGGTGTTAATACCAGCATTGTATTCTCAGATGGTACTAAGCCCAAAATTAATGGTGTCACACCAAATTAGACATGGCCACCATGCATTTCTACTAAACGAAAAACACAACACAGAGAAATTTTTATTAGAAATAAAACAAAAAAAATAAGATTTAGAGACTCCACCTTTGTAAAAAAATTCGTAGTCCACAGGTACAGCAATGTTACCTCTGCTTCATCACTTTGTACAGACAGTCTATACAGTGTGAGAAGCAGAGAGAGCAGTAAACAAAGTCAACTTTGCTACATCACTCTGTACAGCAGTGGCTCTGTATAACAGAGTGAGATGCAGGCTGACATTGAGGCCAGAGCTCCACTTACGTGTGACTTGTGCAGTCTCGCATCGGCATCTCCCCGAACGGACTGACACTCTCCGGCCACGAGCGCCGACCGCTCCTGTCAGGCGAGTGTGCGGCCGTACCGGGTGATGCCGATGCGACACTAGCACAGTGACAGTCAAAGTTCAGTTACCAGGACCTTCGAGACGTCCTAGTCATGTGACTCTGTAGCCAATAAGGTAATACAGCATTCACACGTGTCTGGGTCCCATGGCTATGACGTCATTGAAGGTCCTTTAGTAGTCAGTGCTGGTTACCGGGCGGCACAGCAATAATCGGAAGGATGTGGAAGCAGAAGCACTGGGAGACAGAGTCTGCAGGGAGCGTCGCAGGACCTGTAAGTATGATCATAATGTTTTTTAATAATTTGCTTTTTTTTTCAGTCCCTGGACCCGATGTGTAACATGAGCTTCCCAGGAAAGCTCGTGATCGGGCTCATGTACACAATCACTATGTGATCGGTATGATCCCTGCCCTTAACAATTCGGGATCGCCCATCCCTAGTCATTACTTTACCTTGAGAACAGGATGGTTGCTTTGCCCTATCCCTCTGTACTGTGAAGCGCATCCTTAGTTTTGCAGCATTTAACGGCATGTGAACACAATGTTTAGCTCTGTATACTTCAGAAATCATACTGTTTTTTTGGGTGGTCACATCATCAATGAACACCAATGACCTAGTTCCACTGGAAGCCATTCATGTCCATACCATAATACTGCCCCACCATGTTTGAAAGATGAGGAATATGTTGGGTCAATAATGTGTCTCAGTCCATAGCATTTTAGACTAATCTGGCCTTATATATTATATATAATTATAATAATGAAAGACCCAGACCCTTTACCTCCTACCCTTGCCATGTAACGAGGTAGCAGACAACATCACTAAACTAATAAGTCAATTGTTTAAGGCTGGTTTCACACTACGTCTTTTTAACATCCGTTGAAAACGTTATTTTAGCGGAAGTACGGATCCTGCTTTTACAGCAAATAACGTATGCAAACGCATCTGTTATTTTGCAGGATCCTGCACTGGATGTTTAGGGGCGGGCATTGGAGTCATGTGATCGGGAGTGAGGGGAACTAGACTGGGAGGAGGCTTCTGACAGCTGCAGACGCTGGTAACCAAGGTAAACATCGGCCTTGGATACCCGATATTTATCTTGGTTACGAGTATCTGCAGCTGCTAGGAGCCGGGCTGCCTGCACGCGTAACCAACGTAAACATCGGGTAACTAAGAGAAGTGGTTACCCGATATTTACCTTGGTTACGAGTGTCCGCAGCTCTCAGGTGGGAGAGAGAGGAAGGGGAGGAAGGGGGAAAGACAGAGATAGAGAGAGAGAGGGTGAGGGAGGGAGTAGAGAGATAGACAGATCACGCGAGACTGGTTCTGGGCATGCTCAGTACTTTCTGGGCATGCTCAGTACAAAAGCAGGATCCTGTCTATCAGCACGCCAGCGTTCACCTGCGTTTGCATGCTGTTTAGTCAGGATCCGGTGACTTGCAGTATTTTGACGCAGCTCAAAAACGCTACAAGTAGCGTTTTTGAAACATGTTAAAAAACTGCAAGTCACCGGATCCGCACTATAACGCACGCAAACGCAGGTGAACGGATGTTAACGCGAGTCCATTGCAAATGCATTGAAATGAAAACGCATTTGCACTGGATCCGTACTTCCGCTAAAATAACGTTTTCAACGGATGTTAAAAAGACGTAGTGTGAAACCAGCCTAATTACGCTGGAGTCTGTCACACTGAAGGGTGGATATAAAAAATGTCTGCAAATTCCTAACTGGTTACTGTAAATATGAATTCATGGAAATGTCCAGTTTCAGATCAGTGGTCCCCTTTAGGTGAAAGCCTATACTTCAATACGTTCTCAATGCTTTATAGCCATTGTACTTCTGGCTAAAGTCTAAAGGATAAACACTCTTTCGATGTCTAAATACTACTGAACGGTAGAATCAAGGATTCATAGCAAATAACTGAAAAATACTGTTTGGTGTCTTTCCATGTTCCATAAGAATTTGCAGTGTAAAATAAAAAACTTGACAGAGGTGCAATCATGAGAAGAGCATATTATATATATTTATATACACACACGCGTTAAACATATACAGGTGCATCTCAATAAATTAGAATATCCTCAAAAAGTTAATTTATTTCAGTAATTGAATACAAAAGGGAAACACATTATATAGAGTCATTACACACAGAGGGATCTATTCCTATATATTATATAGAGTAATTACACACAGAGTGATCTATTTCACATGTATATTTCTGTTAATGTTGAGGATTATGGCTTACAGCCAACCGAAAAGTCGTTATCTCAGAAAATTAGATTATATAAGACCAACTGAAAAAATTATGTTAAACTCATAAATGTTGTCGTCTACTGAAAAGTCTGTACAGTAAATGCCATAATACTTGGTTGGGGCTCCTTTTACATGAATTACTGGATCAATGCAGCGTGGCATGGAGGTGATCAGCCTGTGGCACTGCTGAGGTGTTATGGAAACCCAGGTTGCTTTGATAGCAGCCTTCAACTCGTCTGCATTGTTGGGTCTGCTGTCTCTCATCTTCCTCTTGACAATACTCCATAGATTCTCTATGAGGTTTAGGTCAGGCGAGTTTGCTGGCCAATCAAGCACAGTGATACTGTGGTTAGTAAACCAGGTATTGGTACTTTTGGCAGTGTGGACAGGTGCCAAGCCCTGCTGGAAAATGAAATTTCCATTTCCAAAAAAGCTTGTCGGCAGAGGGAGGGAAGCATGAAGTGCTCTAAAATTTCCTGGTAGACGGCTGCGCTGACGTTGGTCTTGATAAAACACAGTGGACCTACACCAGCAGATGACATGGCTCCCCAAACATTCACTGATTGTGAAAACTTCACGCTAGACCTCAAGCAGCTTGGATTGTGACCTCTCCACTCTTCCTCCAGACTCTGGGACCTTGATTTCTAAAAGAAATGCAAAATTTACTTTCATCTGAAAACAACGCCTTGGACCACTGAGCAACAGTCCAGTTCTTTTTCTCCTTGGCCCAGGTAAGACGCCTCTGGCGTAGTCTATTAGTCATGAGTGGCTTGATACAAGGAATGCAGCAGTTATAGCTCATGTCCTGGATATGTCTGTGTGTGGTGGCTCTTGAAGCACTGACTCCAGCAGCAGTCCACTCCTTGTGAATCTCCCCCAAATTTTTGAATGGCCTTTTCTTAACAATCCTATCAAGGCTGCGGTTATCCCAGTTGCTTTTTCCTTCCACTCAATTTTCCATTGATATGCTTGGATACAGCACTCTGTGAACAGCGAGCTTCTTGAGCAATGACCTATTGTGGCTTTCTTTACCCTCCTTGTAGAGTTTGTCAATGACTGCCTTCTGGACATCTGTCAAGTCAGAAATCTTCCCCATGATTGCGTAGCCTACTGAACCAGACTAAGGGACCATTTAAAATGCTTAGGAAGCCTTTGCAGGTGTTTTGTGGTAATTATTCTAATTTTCTGAGATAATGAATGTTGTGTTTTCATTGACTGTATGCCATAATCATCAACATTAACAGAAATAAACACTTGAAATAGATCACTCTGTGTGTAGTGACTCTATAATATATGCATTTACCTTTTTGTATTGCATTTTTTAAATAAATTAACTTTTTGATGATATTCTAATTTATTGAGATGCACCGGTATATACCGTACCTATTCGGTTTTGTGGCCATTGCTTTTCTAACATGGATGTCGCTGCTCACACACCATCACAGCAATTCTTCCTAAGGCCACAAAGCAGGAGCAAGATCCAAATCCGCCATAAACTTTGGACACCAGGAATGTATTTTCCAGAATTTACAGCCATAATATGAAAGCAGTAACTAATATACAAAAGGTAACATCATGGACTTTGATCCTACATCTGCATATTTCATGCAGTGCAGCTGCTACACTGAAGATGTATATAACCAGACTATGAATTGTTTCCATTAATTATTAACAGAGCACATATTCACTATTTTGGTGATTTCTAAACCTATATGAAAGTGATACACCAAATGCCACAATCACACAGCTGTTAAATAGAACATGAATCTGACCAGTGTCCTCGGATCATCTCTTCTGGCTGCTTTTTCCTTTTTTACTCATTCCACAAGTGATTTATTTAAAAGTGACAAAGTGTGGGGTAAGAAACCCACACTGAACCTGAAAATAAACTGCAGCGCAGCTTTGGCATGGTCAGGCTAGAACTCACCGGTGCCAGCGAGTTCACCGTGGACCACTGAACCATCTAGTTGAAAATCTTCCTGGATGCTCCGCTAATAAGCTACACCCTGTCTATGAGCCTTTTTAGCTCGGCGGGTGCAGAAGTAGTGGCAAGACAAAGCTGACATGTCACCTTCTCCCTATGTCAGAACGTGAGCCCTATCAGTTCTTTTGATAGGTCTCCGTTCTTTTTAGTGTAGCCCATCCTATTATGCAAGTTGTCCTTTCTGGCTGTCCTCCAAACAGCTTGTATAGGCAGGCTAACTGCCTGGATAGAGGATTCATCGGAGGAACAACTGTCAGTACTTTGGATTGACAAAGTTTGGATTGACATGCCTGCATATGTAGAAGTGTGAGTGCGAAGGCGTGCCTGCATGTGTAGACGTGTGAGTGTGAAAATGTGCCTGCATGTGTAGAAGTGTGAGTGTGAAAGTGTGCCTGCATGTGTAGAAGTGTGAGTGTGAAAGTGTGCCTGCATGTGTAGAAGTGTGAGTGTGAAAGTGTGCCTGCATGTGTAGAAATAGGAGTGCGAACGTGTGCCTGCATGTGTAGAAGTGTGAGTGTGAAAGTGTGCCTGCATGTGTAGAAGTGTGAGTGTGAAAGTGTGCCTGCATGTGTAGAAGTGTGAGTGTGAAAGTGTGCCTGCATGTGTAGAAGTGAGTGTGAAAGTGTGCCTGCATGTGTAGAAATAGGAGTGCGAACGTGTGCCTGCATGTGTAGAAGTGTGAGTGTGAAAGTGTGCCTGCATGTGTAGAAATAGGAGTGCGAACGTGTGCCTGCATGTGTAGAAGGGAGTGTGAAAGTGTGCCTGCATGTGTAGAAGTGAGTGTGAAAGTGTGCTTGCATGTGTAGAAGTATGAGTGTGAAAGTGTGCCTGCATGAGTAGAAGTATGAGTGTGAAAGTGTGCCTGCATGTGTAGAAGTATGAGTGTGAAAGTGTGCCTGCATGTGTAGAAGTAGGAGTGCGAACGTGTGCCTGCATGTGTAGAAGTGAGTGTGAAAGTGTGCCTGCATGTGTAGAAGTGAGTGTGAAAGTGTGCCTGCATGTGTAGACGTATGAGTGTGAAAGTGTGCCTGCATGAGTAGAAGTATGAGTGTGAAAGTGTGCCTGCATGTGTAGAAGTGAGTGTGAAAGTGTGCCTGCATGTGTAGAAGTATGAGTGTGAAAGTGTGCCTGCATGTGTAGAAGTATGAGTGTGAAAGTGTGCCTGCATGTGTAGAAGTAGGAGTGTGAAAGTGTGCCTGCATGTGTAGAAGTGAGTGTGAAAGTGTGCATGCATGTGTAGAAGTGAGTGTGAAAGTGTGCCTGCATGTGTAGAAGTGAGTGTGAAAGTGTGCCTGCATGTGTAGAAGTATTAGTGTGAAAGTGTGCCTGCATGTGTAGGAGTGTGAAAGTGTGCCTGCATGTGTAGACGTGAGTGTGAAAGTGTGCCTGCATGTGTAGAAGTATGAGTGTGAAAGTGTGCCTGCATGTGTAGAAGTGAGTGTGAAAGTGTGCCTGCATGTGTAGAAGTGAGTGTAAAAGTGTGCCTGCATGTGTAGAAGTGAGTGTGAAAGTGTGCCTGCATGTGTAGAAGTGTGAGTGTGAAAGTGTGCCTGCATGTGTAGAAGTGTGAGTGTGAAAGTGTGCCTGCATGTGTAGAAGTGTGAGTGTGAAAGTGTGCCTGCATGTGTAGAAGTGTGAGTGTGAAAGTGTGCCTGCATGTGTAGAAGTGTGAGTGTGAAAGTGTGCCTGCATGTGTAGAAGTATGAGTGTGAAAGTGTGCCTGCATGTGTAGAAGTATGAGTGTGAAAGTGTGCCTGCATGTGTAGAAGTATGAGTGTGAAAGTGTGCCTGCATGTGTAGAAGTATGAGTGTGAAAGTGTGCCTGCATGTGTAGAAGTATGAGTGTGAAAGTGTGCCTGCATGTGTAGAAGTATGAGTGTGAAAGTGTGCCTGCATGTGTAGAAGTATGAGTGTGAAAGTGTGCCTGCATGTGTAGAAGTGTGAGTGTGAAAGTGTGCCTGCATGTGTAGAAGTGTGAGTGTGAAAGTGTGCCTGCATGTGTAGAAGTGAGTGTGAAAGTGTGCCTGCATGTGTAGAAGTGTGAGTGTGAAAGTGTGCCTGCATGTGTAGAAGTGAGAGTGTGAAAGTGAATAGAATTATGTGTGAGAACACATGTCTGTGTGTAATAGAGTGCACATTTTAATTTCAAGTGTCCACTCTTGAAAGGAGCGGAGGTGTCCGCTACATTTATTGTATATGGAACTGTTGAATATAGCTGCACTTTCTCTGGCAGTCCCATTGACAATTAATGTAACAGAGGTGGATCATGCGCACCTTCACTCTTTTCAAGTTGGTACTCTGCAGATGCTCATTAGCGGCCTCAGTGATCTAGTAAGTTATCCGTTATTTTATGGATAGGGAGGGGGAAAAATGCTGGCAGAGCAATGCCCTGCATACAACGGAAAAAAGGCCAAATAAGATGCTTCAGGAAAAACACCGCCAAGTATTTTTTGCTTGAAAAACTGGACTAGTATTAACGTGAAAAAACACAAGAATGCAACTTCTCATAGTTGAACTAGTGATATTTGTACGTAGAAATAGGACAGAACCATCAGAGACATGTCTACTGATGGGCCATAGGCCCTGTGCGCACTGGAAAAAGGAATTTTCTTAAGAAAATTCTGCAGGGTTTGAAAGATTACCGCACACGCGGTAAAAAAACGCAACAAACCGCACCCGAAAACCGCATGCGGTTTGCCGCAGTTTTATCGTGGTATTGTTCGCGGTATTGCCTCGGTTTTGCCGCGTGCGGGTTGGTAAATGTGTTGTAATGCATATCAATGCAATTAAAGCACACGGGGGGGAAAAAAAAAAGTAATTTCCTTCTGAGATAGATAGTAGATAGATAAATAGACAGATAGAAGAATAGATAGAAGAATAGATAGAGGGATAGATAGAAGAATAGATAGTGGGATAGATAGATAGATAGATAGATAGGGTCCCTGTGAGCACACACTGCATTTCTCCTGGCGGTAGTGGTGTTCACATTAGCGGCCGTGGGAAATGAACTGTGGTTTCCTCTCTGCAGTCTGTCTCGTTGCAAGGCTGCATTCAGTGCAGTGTCAGTCGCTGCTGGATGCAAGCATCGCAGGATGTGGATTACACCGAAGCTGTGTATTGGAGGGGTTAATAAAATGGTGAAAGAGGGGCTTTTTTGTGTTTTATTTAAAATAAAGGATTTTTCGGTGTTTGTGTTTATTCACTTTACTTACGGGTTGATCATGTTAGCTGTCTCATAGACGCTGCATGATCTGTGATCTCTGTGTGTTTACTCTCTGTTCCGCTTCCTCTTCCTGTCATAATGACACCACTTCCCTGCAAAACGCAGGCAGCGATGAACAATATGTCCCGAAACCGCGAAATACCGGAGGGAATAACGCAGGAAAACGCAATGAACCGCACAGAATTTGCTACCTGCGTTATTCCCTGCGGGATTTCACGATTACATTGCAGTCAATGGAGTGAAATGCCGCAGCCATGTGCGGAAAAGAAGTGACATGCAATTGTTTTTGCTGCGGGAATCCCGCAGCAAAACATGCAGCTGTCAAAATCAGCATAGTGCGTACAGCATATTTTTTCCCATAGGATTTGCTGGTGAATCACTGCAGAGATGTTATGAACATAACCTCCCCATCACAACATTGGTCACTGTGGTTCCTGCACATCAGAGCTCCTGGCTACCCACTAGGTGCGGTTCTGCAGTACAGCTCTATTCTGGTAAATGTTGCTGTAATGCAGCTCCCTGTAGAGCCAGTTGCACTTCACACTGCTGTGCTGGAAAAAGTAAAACAATGGGATGCATTGCTAATTCCCCTTGATTCCCAGGATCAATAGGCTCCATACCTCTACAGAGCACAATGAGAAGGCATATCCTAGTGACATGCCATTACTATGTTGGGCAGGAACCGCATTTAAAGGGTAACTACTAGTGATGAGCGAGCACCACCATGCTTGAGTGCTCGGTACTTGTAATGAGTAGTCTGATGCTCAGACGAGCTTGATTTGTGTACCAAGTGTAATGGAAGTCAACTGAAAACTTGAACATTTTTCTCGGTAAATGAATCGAGGGCGTCCAAGCATCCGACTACTCGTTACAACTACCGAGCACCCGAGCATGGTAGTGCTCGCTCATCACTAGTTACAAGTACCGAGCACCCGAGCATGGTAGTGCTCGCTCATCACTAGTTACAAGTACCGAGCACCCGAGCATGGTAGTGCTCGCTCATCACTAGTTACAACTACCAAGCACCCAAGCATGGTAGTGCTCGCTCATCACTAGTTACAAGTACTGAGCATCTGAGCATGGTAGTGCTCACTCATCACTAGTTATCAGTACCGAGCATGGTAGTTCTTGCTAATCACTAGTAACTACAATTTTTTTATTCTCTAATATTTCCCAGGGCATGAAATTTGGTCTGGATTCTGACAAACTCAATAATCTGTCATAACACTTGCATGTGCGCTGTCTGCTGCCCAAGGAGCGAGAACTGCTCGGCATATGGGTAAACAGAAAACAAAGTAAAGGCTAATAGTATGTGCCCCACAGATCTTCAGGGCATTTTATGATCTGTCCCATATTAGAGCACCCACAAAAGTGAAGGTACTCTTTAAGGCTACATTTAAACATTGCAGTAGTTGCAGTTTTATCACAGTTGCAACACTTTGCAAAAAAGTTGCTATTTTTTTGCAAAACAGTTATAAATCAGTTGGAATGTGTAACTGAATGCTAAAGGCCCCATGCGCACGTTGCATTTTTTGATGCATTTTTGGTGACCCTCTGGTCACCACAACCTGCATGCTTTTCCTTCCCCAGCAAAGTCTAGGAGATTTCAGATTTGCTGTGCGCACGTTGCTTTTTTTGGGGGGGGCTGCATTTTTGTGGTGCAACAAAACTGCAGCATGTCAATTATTTTTGCATATCTCCCTATGTTTTTCACCCATTAATGATTAAAAACGCAAAGAAAATCGCATGGTCAAAAATGCATGAAAAAACGCACACATTTTTTGATGCTTTTTTTGGCCACAAGATGCACTTTTTTGGCCACAGGGTGTATTTTTGTGGTTACGATTAAACTGCAGCGTGCGGACATACCTTAATACAGACTGCTGGCTACAAGGAATGGTTGTGGGGCAGAGTAACCACAGCAATCACAATCACTCTCTTCACATGTCCATGTTTCCAGTACGTGTGGCTACGCTTTATTCACACATACCACAAGTTCCCCTTATAAACTATGATGATGTTCACACGTCGGTGGTAACCACAAGGAAACATCTGTTTTTTTTTCTGGCAGCGCGAATGACAAGGACCAATAGAAGTCTAAGGCTATGTGCGCACGTTGCGTATTTACATGCAGTTACGCTGCGATCTGCACCGCAGCGTAATTGCATGCGTCCTGCGTCCCCAGTATAATCTATGAAGATTATGCAGGAGCCGTGCGCATGTGGCGTATTAGAGCACAGCGCTTCAGCTTCTGCCCGAAGCGCGCGTTCTAAGAAGTGACATGTCACTTCTTTTGTGCGTATTGGTTGTAATGTCGGTCTCTCGCTCTCTCTCTGTCTGTCTATCGGTCTCTGCGTCTCCCTGTCGGTCTATCCCTCTCCCCCCTCTCTCATACTCACCGATCAGCTGCACGGCTGTCACACTGCTCCGGCGGCTTCTCCTGCTTTTGAAAATGCCGGCCGCCCATTATTCAATCTCTTATTCCCTGCTTCCTCCGCCCACCGGCACCTATGATTAGTCAGACATGCCCCCATGCTGAGTGACAGCTGTCTCACTGCAACCAATCACAGACGCCGGTGGGCGGGTCTATGTAGTGCAATAAAATAAATAAATAATTTAAAAAAAACGGCGTGCGGTTCCCCCCAATTTTGATACCAGCCAGGGTAAAGCCACACAGCTGAAAGCTGGTATTCTCAGGATAGGGAGCCCCACGTTATGGGGCGCCCCCCAGAGTAAAAAATATCAGCCAACAGCCGCCCGGAATTGCCGCATGGATTAGATGCGACAGTCCCGGGACTGTACCCGGCTCATCCAGAACTGCCCTGGTGCGGTGGCAATCTGGGTAATAAGGAGTTAATGGCAGCAGCCCATAGATGCCACTAAGTCCTAGTTAATCGTTGCAGGCGTCTATGAGACACCCCCAATGATTAACCTGGTGAAATTAAATAAACACATACACCCGAAAAATCCTTTATTTGAAATAAAAGACAAAAACCACCCTCTTTCACCACTTTATTAAAATCCCCAAACACACCTCCAGGTCCGGCGTAATCCACGAGGTCTCGCGACACATCCAGCTCTGCTACATGAAGCTGACCGGAGCCGCAGTACAACACCGCCGCTCCTGCCCACTCCATGCAGAAACTGAAGTGAGTCGCGCTGTCAGCGGGGACGTCACTGAGGTAATGCCGGTGTGTGTGCGGTGATGATGAGGGCTGTAGTGTCGGAATATGTGCGGGGATGTTGGGTTGTGTGCGGGGATGTCGGCAGTAATGTCGGGATGTGTGCGGGGATGTCGGCGGTAATATCGGGATGTGTGTGGGGATGTAGGCGGGGATGTCGGGATGTGTGCGGGGATGTCGGAGGTAATGTCGGGATGTGTGCAGGGATGTAAGCGGTAATGTCAGGATGTGTGCGGGGATGTTGGAGGTAATGTCGGGATGTGTGCGGGGATGTAGGGATGTGTGCGGGGATGTAGGCGGGGATGTCAGGATGTGTGCGGGAATGTCGGGATGTGTGCGGGGATGTTGGGATGTGTGTGGGGACGGCGGCGGTAATGTCGGGATGTGTGCGGGACGGCTCTCAGGTTACCCGCGGCCACACATCTCGGGTGGAGGACTCGAGCTGGCCGCGGGTAACCTGAGTGACGGCACCGGTGATCGCGTGGCTCACTGCAGTCACTCAGATTTGCGGTCACAGGTGAGTCCTTCAGCTGTGACAGCAAATCAAGCCGCAGCACACGGACAGCGCCGCGTGATCACAATGAAGTCGGGTGAAGTTCACCAGAGTTCATTCTGATCGCGCGGCTGTCTCCCGCAGCCAGCCATGTGCTCTTTTTGACATTCCGGTCCCAGTCGGCTCTGCTGCAAGTCTATGAGGATGCAGCAGAGCCGAGTGTGACCGCACTGTCAAAAATGTGCGCTCTGGATGCTTTTCTCATGGCAGAGCAAGCATCCATAACGCATGAATTCTGCAGGAATGTGCGCACGTTGCGTTCTGCCGAATGCGTCTCAGAACGCAGCTTTTCGGCTGCGTTCTGAGACGCACATGCAGTGACTATTTTACGCTGCGTAATAGAACGCAACGTGAGCACATAGCTTAATAGAATAACAAGCACAGCACACGGATGGCATCCATTTACCATCCGTGTGCTGTATGCATTTACCATTGCATATTATTGGAGAAGCTTTGTAATTGCAATCTTTCTTTATCCATACCGGAAAAAAAATGGATGGCACACTGATGGAAGAAGGGAATTTTGTTTACTTACCGTAAATTCCTTTTCTTCTAGCTCCAATTGGGAGACCCAGACAATTGGGTGTATAGCTATGCCTCCGGAGGCCACACAAAGTATTACACTAAAAGTGTAAAGCCCCTCCCCTTCTGCCTATACACCCCCCGTGCACACGGGCTCCTCAGTTTTGGTGCAAAAGCAAGAAGGAGGAAAAAATTATAATTGGTTTAAAGTAAATTCAATCCGAAGGAATATCGGAGAACTGAAACCATTCAACATGATGAACAACATGTGTACACAAAAAACAGGGGCGGGTGCTGGGTCTCCCAATTGGAGCTAGAAGAAAAGGAATTTGCGGTAAGTAAACAAAATTCCCTTCTTCTTTGTCGCTCCATTGGGAGACCCAGACAATTGGGACGTCCAAAAGCAGTCCCTGGGTGGGTAAATAATACCTCATAATAGAGCCGCAACCGGCTCCGTCCTACAGGTGGGCAACCGCCGCCTGAAGGACTCGCCTACCTAGGCTGGCATCTGCCGAAGCATAGGTATGCACCTGATAGTGTTTCGTGAAAGTGTGCAGGCTCGACCAGGTAGCCGCCTGACACACCTGCTGAGCCGTAGCCTGGTGCCGCAAAGCCCAGGACGCTCCCACGGCCCTGGTAGAATGGGCCTTCAGCCCTGAGGGAACCGGAAGCCCGGAGGAACGATAAGCCTCGAGAATTGGTTCCTTGATCCACCGAGCCAGGGTTGATTTGGAAGCTTGTGTCCCTTTACGCTGGCCAGCGACAAGGACAAAGTGTGCATCCGAGCGGCGCAGGGGCGCCGTACGAGAAATGTAGAATCTGAGTGCTCTCACCAGATCTAACAAGTGCAAATCCTTTTCACATTGGTGAACTGGATGAGGACAAAAAGAGGGTAAGGAGATATCCTGATTGAGATGAAAGGGGGATACCACCTTAGGGAGAAATTCCGGAACCGGACGCAGAACCACCTTGTCCTGGTGAAACACCAGGAAGGGGGCTTTGCATGACAGCGCTGCTAGCTCAGACACTCTCCGAAGTGATGTGACTGCCACTAGGAAGACCACCTTCTGTGAAAGGCGCGAGAGAGAGATATCCCTCATTGGCTCGAACGGTGGTTTCTGAAGAGCCATCAGCACCCTGTTCAGATCCCAGGGTTCTAACGGACGCCTGTAAGGAGGTACGATGTGACAAACCCCCTGCAGGAACGTGCGTACCTGTGGAAGTCTGGCTAGGCACTTCTGAAAAAAGACAGAGAGCGCAGAGACTTGTCCCTTAAGGGAGCCTAGTGACAAACCCTTTTCTAATCCGGATTGAAGAAAGGACAGAAAAGTGGACAAGGTAAACGGCCAGGGAGAAACGCCCTGAGCAGAGCACCACGACAGGAAAATTTTCCACGTCCTGTGGTAGATCTTGGCGGACGTTGGTTTCCTAGCCTGTCTCATGGTGGCAATGACCTCTTGAGATAATCCTGAAGACGCTAGGATCCAGGACTCAATGGCCACACAGTCAGGTTCAGGGCCGCAGAATTCAGATGGAAAAACGGCCCTTGAGAGAGCAAGTCTGGTCGGTCTGGGAGTGCCCACGGTTGGCCGACCGTGAGATGCCACAGATCCGGGTACCACGACCTCCTCGGCCAGTCTGGAGCGACGAGGATGGCACGATGGCAGTCGGCCCTGATCTTGCGTAACACTCTGGGCAACAGTGCCAGAGGAGGAAACACATAAGGGAGTTGAAACTGCGACCAATCCTGAACTAAGGCGTCTGCCGCCAGAGCTCTGTGATCTTGAGACCGTGCCATGAACGTCGGGACCTTGTTGTTGTGCCGGGACGCCATTAGGTCGACGTCCGGCATGCCCCAGCGGCAACAGATCTCCTGAAACACGTCCGGGTGAAGGGACCATTCCCCTGCGTCCATGCCCTGGCGACTGAGAAAATCTGCTTCCCAGTTTTCTACGCCCGGGATGTGAACTGCGGATATGGTGGAGGCTGTGGCTTCCACCCATAGCAGAATCCGCCGGACCTCCTGGAAGGCTTGCCGACTGCGTGTCCCGCCTTGGTGGTTGATGTATGCCACCGCTGTGGAGTTGTCCGACTGAATTCGGATCTGTTTGCCTTCCAGCCACGGCTGGAACGCCTTTAGGGCAAGATACACTGCCCTTATATCCAGAACATTGATCTGAAGGGAGGACTCTGTCTGAGTCCAAGTCCCCTGAGCCCTGTGGTGGAGAAAGACCGCTCCCCACCCTGACAGGCTCGCGTCCGTCGTGACCACAGCCCAGGATGGGGGCAGGAAGGATTTCCCCTTTGACAGAGAAGTGGGAAGAAGCCACCACTGAAGGGAAGCTTTGGCTGCCCGAGAAAGGGAGACGTTCCTGTCGAGGGACGTCGACTTCCTGTCCCATTTGCGGAGAATGTCCCATTGAAGTGGGCGCAGATGAAACTGCGCAAAAGGAACTGCCTCCATTGCTGCCACCATCTTCCCTAGGAAGTGCATGAGGCGCCTCAGGGGGTGTGACTGACTATGAAGGAGAGATTGCACCCCTGTCTGTAGTGAACGATGTTTGGTCAGCGGAAGCTTCACTATTGCTGAGAGAGTATGAAACTCCATGCCAAGATATGTTAGTGATTGGGCCGGTGTCAGATTTGACTTTGGAAAATTGATGATCCACCCGAAACTCTGGAGAGTTTCCAGAGCAATGTTCAGGCTGTGTTGGCATGCTCCTTGAGAGGGTGCCTTGACAAGTAGATCGTCTAAGTAAGGGATCACCGAGTGTCCCTGAGAGTGTAGGATTGCCACCACTGTTGCCATGACCTTGGTGAAGACCCGTGGGGCTGTTGCCAGGCCAAAAGGTAGTGCCACGAACTGAAGGTGTTCGTCCCCTATGGCGAAGCGCAGGAAGCGCTGATGCTCTGGCGCAATCGGTACGTGGAGATAAGCATCTTTGATGTCTATTGATGCCAGGAAATCTCCTTGGGACATGGAGGCGATGACGGAGCGAAGCGATTCCATCCGGAACCGCCTGGTTTTCACATGCTTGTTGAGCAGCTTTAGGTCCAGAACGGGACGGAAGGATCCGTCCTTTTTTGGCACCACAAACAAGTTGGAGTAAAAACCGTGACCCCGTTGCTGACGAGGAACCGGGATCACCACTCCTTCCGCCTTCAGGGTGCCCACCGCCTGCATAAGAGCCTCGGCTCTGTCGGGGGGTGGAGATGTTCTGAAGAAACGAGTCGGAGGACGAGAGTTGAACTCTATCCTGTAACCGTGAGATAGAATGTCTCTCACCCATCGGTCTTTTACTTGTGGCAGCCAGGTGTCGCAAAAGCGGGAGAGCCTGCCACCGACCGAGGATGCGGTTTGAAGAGGCCGAAAGTCATGAGGAGGCCGCTTTGGGAGCGGTGCCTCCGGCGGTCTTTTTAGGACGTGACTTAGACCGCCATGCATCTGAGTTCCTCTGATCTTTCTGAGGCCTTTTGGACGAGGAAAATTGAGATCTGGCCGCGGGCCTAAAGGACCGGAACCTCGATTGTACCTTCCGTGGTTGAGGTCTGTTTGGTTTGGACTGGGGTAAGGATGAATCCTTTCCCTTGGATTGTTTAATGATTTCATCCAATCGCTCACCAAACAAGCGGTCGCCAGCCAATGGCAAACCGGTTAAGAACTTTTTGGAAGCAGAGTCTGCCTTCCATTCACGTAGCCACATGGCCCTGCGGAGTACCACCGAGTTGGCGGATGCCACCGCCGTACGGCTCGCAGAGTCAAGGATAGCATTAATGGCGTAGGACGCAAACGCCGACGCCTGATTGGTTAAGGACACCACTTGTGGGGCAGATGTACGTGTTACCGCATGAATCTGCGCCTGACAAGCTGAGATAGCTTGGAGTGCCCATACGGCTGCGAATGCTGGAGCAAAAGACGCGCCGATAGCTTCATAGATGGATTTCAACCATAGTTCCATCTGTCTGTCAGTGGCATCTTTGAGTGAAGCCCCGTCTTCCACTGCAACTATGGATCTAGCCGCCAGTCTGGAGATTGGAGGATCCACCTTAGGACACTGAGTCCAGCCCTTGACAACCTCGGGGGGGAAGGGATAACGTGTGTCCTTAAGGCGCTTGGAAAAACGCTTGTCTGGACAGTCTCGGTTTTTCTGGATTGCCTCTCTGAAGTCAGAGTGATCCAGAAACATATTTAATGTACGCTTTGGAAACCTGAAACGGAATTTCTCCTGAGAAGCAGACTCCTCAATTGGAGGAGCTGGGGGAGAAATATCCAACACCTGATTGATGGTCGCTATAAGGTCATTCACTACTGCGTCACCTTCAGGTGTATCTAGGTTGAGAGCGGCTTCAGTATCAGAATCCTGATCTGAGACCTCCGCTTCATCCTCCAGAGAGTCCCCCTGCTGGGACCCTGAACAGTGTGATGAAGTGGAGGGAATTTCCCAGCGACCCCGCTTGGGCGGCCTGGGACTGCGGTCCGTGTCAGAGACCTCACCCTGGGACCTGTGGGTTACCCCCGGGGCACATTGCTGTTCTAATTGAGGGGGACCAGGGGTCAAGGATTGGATAGAGCCCGGGGCCTGAATCACCGGTCTGGACTGCAAAGCTTCCAGTATTTTAGCAGACCATTTATCCATAGTCTCAGACAGCTTGTCAGCAAAGGCTGCAAACTCCGTCCCTGTCACCTGGACATTGGTAGCAGGTGGATCCACCTGGGCCACCTGTAGCAGAGGCTCCGGCTGAGTAAGCGCCACCGGGGCCGAGCATTGCACACAATGAGGGTCAGTGGACCCTGCCGGTAGTACAGCTGTACATGAGGTGCAGGTTGCAAAATACGCCTGTGCTGTGGCACCCTTGCTTTTTGCAGATGACATGTTGTCTCCTCTGAGAACAACCAGGAGGGTATATAGCCAAAAATCAACAGAGCGACCGTACAGTGCAATGTATAGCCTAAAAGCCTATATATATATATACACTTCGGTACTCAGTGGGGCCAGCACCACAGGTGCTGCTTACCGACCGCTCAGAGCGGTTGTGTGGTCGCCAGATTCCCTGCCTGGGTCTCCCTGTGTTGCCTCTCCTCTCCAGCGTCTGAATCGCTGACAGGAATGGCTGCCGGCGTTCTGTGAAGAGGAGGAGACCGTGGGCGTGCCCAAGAAAAGTGCGGGAATCCAGCGCCCCACTGTACTGAGTGAGGAGGGAGGAGGATACTAATGTATGCTCCAGCCCTCCGCTGACGATCCGTGCAGCGTCCCGCCCCTCCCCTGACTGGCAGGCCTGTGGGCGGGAAAGAACGACACTAGGCCGCAGAAGCCGGGGACTAAAGTTATAAGCGCGGCCGGCAATAAGCGCGGCCGCGCGTAGTCCCCCGGCGCACTAACACCTCCAGCAGTGCTGGAAAGTGTTTGGCACTAACGCTCCATGTCCGGCGCACTAACACACCCAGCAGAGCTGGAAAGTGTCTGGCACAAGCACTCCATGTCCGGCGCACTAACACACCCAGCAGAGCTGGAAAGTGTCTGGCCCAAACGCTCCATGTCCGGCGCACTAACACACCCAGCAGAGATGGAAAGTGTCTGGCACAAGCGCTCCATGCCCGGCGCACTAACACACCCAGCAGTGCTGTAATGTGTATGGGACCAGCGCTCCATGCGCGGTCCCCACGGAGACACAGAGTACCTCATAGTAGCAGGGCTTTGTCCCTGACGATATCCAGCTCCTATCCTGCAGATTCCCAGGGGCTGCGGAGGGAGCACGGTCCCAGTGCCTGGAGACCGATCCGGAACCCACTTCACCCAGAGCCCATTAAGGGATGGGGAAGGAAAACAGCATGTGGCTCCTGCCTGTGTACCCGCAATGGGCACCTCAACCTTAACAACACCGCCGACAAAGTGGGGTGAGAAGGGAGCATGCTGGGGGCCCTATTATGGGCCCTCTTTTCTTCCATCCGACCTAGTCAGCAGCTGCTGCTGACCAAGCTGTGGAGCTATGCGTGGATGTCTGCCTCCTTCGCACAAAGCATAAAAACTGAGGAGCCCGTGTGCACGGGGGGTGTATAGGCAGAAGGGGAGGGGCTTTACACTTTTAGTGTAATACTTTGTGTGGCATAGCTATACACCCAATTGTCTGGGTCTCCCAATGGAGCGACAAAGAAAACACTATTTACACTGGTACCAGTTTTCCATATATGTGTTTTTATGGACATGTGAAGGTAGCGTAATACAGAGCAGGAAATTGATAGTTTTCCAAAGAGAGTATGACATTTGTTAAAAAACACTAACAATTTTTAAATGCTATTACTACTGTAGAAATGAAATGAGTAGTCCTCCTCCCCAATGTGCACAGTGTAAAAACTGCAGGAAGTGGTGCCATCCATGTACACAAGATGCCAATCCAAGCAGCAGACAAGTAAAAAAGGATCTCCTGCATCCTTATATAACTTATAACCAAGCCTGGGTGTCATGTCTTTCCTAGCGGGTACAATCAGGGCTGTGGAGTGGGAGTTGCAGCCCTGGAGTCGGAGGCTATTTTGGTGGAGTCAGAGTTGGAGTTGGTATAAAAATGGGCCGATTGACTCCTAAAATATATAATAAATTGGGTCCAGTAGTTCAATGCAGAATGTGTTGAATATTTTTTTCATAAAGTTATGATATGTCCTATAAATGTTTGTTCTATTCCTGAACAAAGGATCCAGGATTTTATTTGAGATGAATCTGTGCATCACGTCAGCTACATGATATAAGTAGTGATGTTACCATTTTACTACAGTAAATTTATCACAAATCTGAGTCAACAAGAAGACACATCTGCAGGTTTTTCTATCTGACATGAAATCAGAATAAACCTTTCCTGTTTTAGGTCAATTAGGAACCAAAATTATTTATATTTGCCAAATGCCAGAATAATGAGAGAGAGAATGTTTAAGGCATTTTTATTACTTTCTGCAAGTTCAAAAGTTTACATACACTGAGAGTACTATGCCTTTAAACAATACACAAGCTCATGTGATGATGTCATGTCTGTGGAAGGTTCTGACAGGTTTATCAGCAACATCTGAGTTAATTAAAAACACACCTATGGATGTATTTTAAAGCACACCTGAAACACCCTGATTCTTTGTGTAGTATCATCAGAAAGTCAAAAGAGATCAGCCAAGATCTCAGGAAGAGAATTGTGGACTTGCACAAGTCTGGTTCATCCTTGAGTGCAATTTCCAGATACCTGAAGGTGCCTCACTCATCTGTACAAACAAAATCTTACCGCTCAGGAAGGAGACTGTTTCTGTGTACCAGAGATGAATGTGCTTTGGTCAGACAAGTGGATATCAACCCAAAAAACAAAAGGAAAAGACCTCGTAAAGAAGCTGGCAGAAGCTGATAAGACCGTCATTATCCACAGTGAAACGAGTACTGAATCAACATGAGCTGAAAGGCCACTCTGCCAGGAAGAAGCCATTACTCCAAAAGAAACATAAAAGAAGCCAGATTAATGTTTGCAAATGCACACAGAAGCAAAGACCTTAAAGGGAACCAATCATCAGGATTTTCGTGTATAAGCTGCAGCCAGTGCAGTACTGGCACTATCAGGCACAGGCTGTACATATCATTAGGGTGCAGCTCGGGTGTTTAGGCAGTGAAATTCATCTTTATAAAGTTTGAAATTTCGTGCACTTTTTGATTGACGTGTGCACCTCTCTGTTAATGTCTGGGCGGGTTATGCAGGAGTTCCTCGCCCCCCCACCAGCCTGTTCCTCCCTCTCTCCTGATGTCCGGCGGGTTATGCACGTGTTCCCTGCCCCCCGCGCTGCCTGTTCCTCCCTCCCTCTGGCTGTATGTAAATATCTAATCTTCAGAAACATGGCGCCGGAGTGGGCCTCTGCGCATAGCGCTTATCTCCGGCGCCATGTTTCTGAAGCCCCGCATTACACAACTTGGTGTCTGAGAGGGCGGCGCCACAGCGATGTCACACCGGCTGGTGTGTTGGCCCGGTGTCCTGGGGCGGCACGATACAGGAGCAGCAGGTAATCGCGTCCTCCGATCAGCTGTTCTGCAGTCCTGTTGTGATCGCGCTCACTCCTGCGGTCACAACGGGATCTGAAGGAGCGAGGGCGCATGCGCCGCCCTCTAACACCAAGCTGTGTGATGCGGGCTTCAGAAACATGGCGCCGGAGATAAGCGCTGTGCGCAGAGGCCCACTCCGGCGCCATGTTTCTGAAGATTAGATATTTACATACAGCCAGAGGGAGGGAGGGAGGAACAGGCGGCGCGGGGGGGGTGGGAAACTCCTGCATAACCCGCCCGGACATCAGGAGAGAGGGAGGAACAGGCTGGTGGGGGGGCGGGGAACTCCTGCATAACCCACCCGGACATTAACAGAGAGGTGCACACGTCAATCAAAAAGTGCACGAAATTTCAAACTTTATAAAGATGAATTTCACTGCCTAAACACCCGAGCTGCACCCTAATGATATGTACACACTGTGCCTGATAGTGCCAGTACTGCACTGGCTGCAGCTTATACACGAAAATCCTGATGATTGGTTCCCTTTAATTTTTGGAGACATGTCCTGTGGACTGATGAAACTAAAATTCAACTGTTTGGCCATAATGACCATCGTTACGTTTGGGGGAAAAGTGAGAAACTTTGAAACCTAAGAACACCATCCTAACAGTGAAACATTGGGGTGGCAGCATTATGTTGTTGGGTTGTTTTGCTGCAGGAGGATCTAGTGCACTTCACAAAATAGATGGCATCATGAGGAAAGAAGGATATAAGGCAATACTGAAGCAACATCTCAAGACATCAGACAGGAAATATAGCTTGGGAGGAAATGGGTCTTCAAAATGGACAATGACATGAAGCATACTGCCAAACTGGTTACAAAGTTGCTTAAGGATAACAAAGTCAATGTTTTGGAGTGGCCATCACAAACCCCTGATCTCAATCCTTTTGAAAATTTATGGGCAAAGCTAAAAAGGTAGGTGGGAGCAAGGCGACCTACAAACATGGCTCAGTTACACCAGTACTGTCAGGAGGAATGGACTCAAATTCTTACCCACTATTGTGAGAAGCTTGTGGAAGGATATCCAAAACTTTCACCCAAGTCATACAGTTTAAGGGCAATGGTGCCAAACACTAATAAAATGGATGGAAATTTTTGACTTGCAGAAAGTAATAAAAATGCCTGAAAAAATTCTCTCTCTCTCATTATTCTGGCATTTGGCAAATATAATAACTTTGGTTCCTAATTGACCTAAAACGACTAAGGTTTATTCTGATTTCATGTCAGATAGTGAAAAAAACCTGCGGATGTGTCTTTATAGAGAGCGGATGGAAACTCCTGGGTTCAACTGTATGAGGGAGTCGGAGTCATGAAGTTGGAGTCGGAATCAGGAAAATTGAGGCATCGGAGTTAGAGGTTTGGCTTCCCGAATTCACAGCCCTGGGTACAATGACAAAATTTAAGGACATTTTCCAGAATGCGTTACTTTCCCCACACGTGAAGACCACACCTGTTACCACAAGTGGACTGTGGGGTCTCCATACAGAGCACAACAGCTGATCACTCGGCATTTAATACTATATATAGGACAACAACTTCCGAGTCTAAAAATTTAGCAAAGAAGCAAGCTCAACTGTCTACTGATAGCAAGGCCATCTGTTTATCCATACTGGCTTTGTGTGCCCATCTCCTAAGATGTCTCCCTTTTTCCCTGCAGATATGGGTTACTGCAAGCTAGATGCCTACACCCATGAAATGCTCACAAATAATGGAACTATTCAAAAAAACTGTAAAAAGCAGAAAAAAAGCAAGATGATACCTTTTATTTTTACTGCATGAAGTCAGCAAACCTGAATAGTTCACCTATGAAGGTTCCAGGCTCGACCAATTGGCACAGCCTAGAAGAGATGCAGTGCCCTACCGGCCAAAGGGTCTCTAGGGTGGAATTGAACTCAAATAAGAGTTGGTTTTAGGCTATGTGCGCACTAGTGCGTTTTTCCCGCGAATTTACCCGCGGATTTGCCCCGGAAATTTCTTGAGAAATGTCTGCAATCTTTGTGCAGACATTTCCCATGAAATTCAATGAGAAAAAAAAATAGTTGTGCGCACTGTGCGGATTTTTCTCAAGAAAATTTCTTGAGAAAATTTTCTCGAGAAACTTTCTTGAGAAAATGTGCATGTCCATTAATTTCCGCAGGTACCTGCGGTATTCCGGGGGTATTCCGCAGGTAGCAATGATGTGCGGTATACCACCGGAATAGCCGCGAATTACCTGCGGGAATGCTCATCGCTGCCTGCGGTTTTGCAGGAAGCGATGTCATTATGCCAGGAAGAGGAGGCGGAGCAGAGTAAACACAGACGTCGCACTCCCTGGACGCCGCACAGAAGCACTTCCGTGCGACCTCCAGGTGCCCGTGCAGTGTGTGTCCTGCTCCGGCCTCGCGGCTGCCTGCCCTGCAGGGTGTCAGTGTCTGCCCGCAGTGTCAGCAGCCTGTCACGCGGCAGCGCAGGCAGACACTGACATCCTGCAGTGCTGGGAGCCGCGGGGATGATGATCGCTGCTGTCAGGAGGTGAGATCATTACCTGCTGTGACGATCTCCTGCCTCCTGACGTCACCGCGGTCACTGCTGTCTATGCCCGTCTCGCGAGCGGCCCGAGACTGTCACTAGCGGTGACGTCACGGGCTCTCGCGATAAGTCAGTGACAGCGCTGACGTCAGCAGTACAGGAGATGATCACAGAAGGTAATGATCTCATCTATGCTCCTGATGGCAGCGCTCGTCATCCCCTGCAGTGACCTGAGCTGACCTATTGATGTTAGCTCAGGTCACTGCATTGCTCTCCCAGCCAATGGGGAACATTCTGTTCTTCATTGACTGGGACAGCGACTATGGTATGGATCGCCGTGCCCCCCCCCCCCCCCCTTATTGGATTACGCCGGACGTGGAATTGATTGTGCTCTTTTCAATAAATTGGTTAAAGAGGGAATGTTTTGGGGAGTGTTTTTTCAAATAAAACTTTTTTTGTTGTCTATTTTTTAATTATTACTGACTGGGTTGGTGATGTCGGGTATCTGATAGACGCCTGAGCTCACCAACCCCAGGGCTTGATGCCAGGTGACATTACACATCTGGCATCAACCCCATATATTACCCCGTTTGCCAACGCACCAGGGCGCGGGATGAGCTGGGGCAAAGCGCCAGGATTGGCACGTCTAATGGATGCGCCACTTCTGGGGCGGCTGCGGCCTGCTATTTTTAGGCTGGGGAGTGTCCAATAACAGTGGACCTCCCTAGTCTGAGAATATCAGACCCCAGCTGTCCGCTTTACCTTGGCTGGTGATCCAATATGGGGGGGACCCCACGTTTTTTGTTTTAAATTATTTATATAATTTAAAATAACAGCGTGGGGTGCCCACTGTTTTGGATTATCAGCCAAGGTGAAGCTGCCAGCGGTGGTCTGCAGGCTGCAGCCGTCTGCTTTACCCTAGCTGGCTACAAAAAATGGGGGGACCTCACGTCATTTTTTTTTAATTATTTATTTATTTTATGGCTAAATACAAGGCTAAGCACCCTTTAGGC
Organism: Anomaloglossus baeobatrachus; assembly: GCF_048569485.1. NCBI lineage: Eukaryota > Metazoa > Chordata > Amphibia > Anura > Aromobatidae > Anomaloglossus > Anomaloglossus baeobatrachus. The sequence continues at coordinate 380,591,261 of NC_134358.1, read as the reverse complement.
TACTTTCACACATCCGGCTTGAGCTCTGCGGCTCAATCCGGCTGTGCAAGCTATGCAACGGATGCGGTGAAAACACCGCATCCTTTGCATAAGTTTTTCCTGTGCGGCCAGTCCGGTTTTTGCCGCTTGCGGCATGCTACTGAGCATGTGCAGTGGCAAAAACCGCATGCGGCGGCCGGATGCGGTTATTGCCGCATCGCGCCGCATCCGGCCGCCATAGGCATGCATTGAAAAATGCGCCGCATCGGCCGAATGCGGCGCGATGCGGTTTTTTTTTGCCGCACGAAAAAACGTGCCAGGCAACGTTCCATCCGGCCGCCGCATCGGCTACATCTGCCGCATGCGGCAAAAATTGGACGGAACGCAAGGCCATGCGGCACAATGCGGCACTAATTAAAGTCTATGCAGGAAAATCGCAACCGGCAGCAAAAAAAATCGGTTGCGATTTTCATGCAAAGTGCCGGATTGTGCCGCATAGCAAAAACCGGAGGTGTGAAAGCAGCCTAAGTGCCACATGAAAGTCACTAAAGGGTGCCAGCTTAGAAAATGCAGGGAGGTGGAACATTATATAGGTTTTTCTCATCTATCTATCTATCTATCCCTCTATCTATCTATCCCTCTATCTATCTATCCCTCTATCTATCTATCCCTCTATCTATCTATCCCTCTATCTATCTATCCATCTATCCATCTATCCATCTATCCATCTATCCATCTATCCATCTATCCATCTATCCATCTATCCCTCTATCCCTCTATCCCTCTATCCCTCTATCCCTCTATCCCTCTATCCCTCTATCCATCTATCCCTCTATCCATCTATCCCTCTATCCATCTATCCCTCTATCCATCTATCCCTCTATCCATCTATCCCTCTATCCATCTATCGCTCTATCCCTCTATCCCTCTATCTATCTATCTATTCATCTATCTATCTATCCCTCTATCTATCTATCTATTCATCTATCTATCTATCCCTCTATCTATCTATTCATCTATCTATCTATTCATCTATCTATCTATCCCTCTATCTATCTATCTATCTATCTATTCATCTATCTATCTATTCATCTATCTATCTATCCCTCTATCTATCTATCTATCTATCTATCTATCTATTCATCTATCCATCTTTCCCTCTATCCATTATCTGTCTATCGATTATCTTTATTATTTATTGCAGGGACAAACCTGCGGTAAATCCGCGGTAAATCCGCGGCAAATCCGCGGCAAAAACGCATGCGGATTTGGTGCGGATTTTTTCCGCAGGTCCGGAAATCTTTCACTGGCAGAAGTTTCTCAAGAAATTTTCTTGAGAAACTTCACATTTCTAGTGCGCACATAGCCTTAAATATTTTCTCTCCCAATCCTATTCATAAACTAAAGTACTGGTATATATTATTGTTCGGTATTGGCAGCAAATATTTAGGCAAATTGACTGCTTTGCTCTCCAGACTTGTACAGCCCTGGCTCATCACAAATACACACATTTGGCACCACGGTGGCTCAGTGGTTAGCACTGTTGTGTTTTGCAGCGCTGGGGTCCTGGGTTCAAATGCCACCAATGACAACATCTGTAAGGAGTCTGTATGTTCTTCCTCTGTTTTTGTGGGTTTCCTCTGGGTTCTGCGGTTTCCTCCCACACTTCAAATACATAATGATAAGGAGTTTAGATTCTGAGCCCCAGTGGGGACAGGGATGATCACATCTCTAAAGCACTGTGGAATTAATGGTGCTTTATAAGTGAGAAAACTAACCATTGGACGACGATTCATTAGGCAGTTTAGCCCAGAATTCTGATGAAAAAGTTTGAAATGGCACAAAATTGTGACTTTTGTCATTATTATCCCCTGCTCAACATCTAAAGCCACTTCCTACTAATTTCAATGGGAAAGTATGACTTCAGTCCACACTGTGCTGTTTTTTCAAACTTGCCTTTCAGTATAATGGAAAAATAAAGCAGTTTGTGAATTCTTGAGCCATTTCTGCTTGAAAAAAAACAAAATCTCCAAATTTGACCACTGATTCAACAGATGCAAATTTATGTATATACTTTACTCACTTACAGTATATAGCATTATTAATAGCACAGCACTTCCCAGAAATCATCACTGTCCCCATTGGGGCTCACAATCTGAATTCTCTATCTGTATGTCTTTGGTGTGGGAGGAAATCAGAGAACCCAGAGGAAACCCACACAAACACAGGAATACAGACTCCTTGCAGATGTTGTCTGCACAAAAACATATGTCTAATCATTCCAATACTTTCTTTTTTATGTGTTTCTTGCACTTGGATTTTTCAACTAGAAAAGTGAAAATGAAGATAAAAATTTCTTACTGTAGCCTGTATGACTACTTGTAAATAATCACTGGGGTTAATCTGCAGGGTAATAGTGTTTAGAAGCGGCACTGATAGCCTGGCTAAAGGGAGAAAATTAACTTTATTTCTCTTGGCAGCCTTGGGCTTCCGCCATAGAGGCACAGCTTTAGTCATCGTTTAGTACATAGAGGACGTTGGCTTTAAAGGGAACCTGTCAGCAGAAATTTCGCCCAAAACCTAAAAGATTCCCCCTCTGCAGCTCCTGGGCTGCATTCTAGAAAGGTCCCTGTTATTATTGTGCCCCATGTGAGACCAAAATAAAGGCTTTATAAAGTGGTACCTTTTTGTATTCAGATACTGTAAATGTGACACGGGGGCGGGCTCTCTGTCGTCCGTTATTCTGCCTCCTGGTCCGGTATGCCGCCCCATCGCTCCTTTCCATAGCTGATGCACCGCCCACGTCTCCAGCCATCCCTGCGCATGCCCAGTGCCAGTCTCACGGGACTGAGCAGTGTGACCGCTGGTGACGTGTGCGAAGACAAGTGATTATGGGCGGGGCTGTGATTGTTATCAGCAAGTACCCGTCCATAATCTTGTGAGGCTAAGTTCACATTTCCGTTGATTTGTATCAGTCACATGCGTCGCTTGACGCATGTGACTGATGCGCTGTTCAACGCTGTACAACGGATGACAAAGAACAGAATTCTTTGTCGGATTCTGTTGTGTGCGGGGGGCGGAGTTCGGGGGGGAGGGGAGGAGCCGAGCGGGGCCGTGGCACTGAGGACGTCAGTGCCGCAGTGACTGCAGGACAGGTGAGTGTGTGTGTGTGTGAGTGTGTGAGTGTGTGTGTGTATACACATGCTGAATGCGGGAGGGGGCGGAGCCGAGCGGGGGGCGGGGCCAGGCGCTGAGGATGTCAGTGGAAGTGCTGCGGTCTGCATGGCTGGGGACAGGTGAGTGTATCTGTGAGTGAGTGAGTGTGTGTATGTGCATGTATGTATGTATGTATGTATGTATGTGTGTGCACATGCAAAGTGCGGGAGGGGGCGGAGCCGAGCGGGGGGCGGGGCCAGGCGCTGAGGATGTCAGTGGAAGTGCTGCGGTCTGCATGGCTGGGGACAGGTGAGTGTATCTGTGAGTGAGTGAGTGTGTGTATGTGCATGTATGTATGTATGTGTGTGCACATGCAAAGTGCGGGAGGGGGCGGAGCCGAGCGGGGGGCGGGGCCAGACGCTGAGGATGTCAGTAGAAGTGCTGCGGTCTGCATGGCTGGGGACAGGTGAGTGTATGTGTGAGTGAGTGTGTGTATGTGCATGTATGTATGTATGTGCATGTATGTATGTATGTGTGTGCACATGCAAAGTGCGGGAGGGGGCGGAGCCGAGCGGGGGGCGGGGCCAGGCGCTGAGGATGTCAGTAGAAGTGCTGCGGTCTGCATGGCTGGGGACAGGTGAGTGTATGTGTGAGTGAGTGTGTGTATGTGCATGTATGTATGTATGTGCATGTATGTATGTATGTGTGTGCACATGCAAAGTGCGGGAGGGGGCGGAGCCGAGCAGGGGGCGGGGCCAGACGAGGGTGTCAGTGGCAGTGCTTGTCTGCATGGCTGGGGACAGGTGTGTGTGTGTGTGTGTGTGTGTACATACATGTGCGGAGTGCGGGAGGGGGCGGGGCCGAGCGGGAAGTGTCGGCCTCCCTGCACACGTAACCAGCCTAAATATCGGGTAACAGCAAAGCACCCGATGTTTACCTTGGTTACCCGATATTTACCTTGGTTACGGGCCTACACCGCTTAGCGCTGGCTCCTTGCACCGTAACCAGGGTAAATATCGGGTAACCAACCAAAGCTGGTGACGTGTGCAGGGAGCCAGAGAGCATGCGCAGCGAAATCCGACGGATCTCGCTGCTCAAAAAACGTTACATGCTGCGTTCCTCCCGCCCGGCGGTCAGTCGTTCCACGACTGATCAGTCGGGCGGAGGGTGCAACGCAGCATCATCAGTCACAATCCGCTGCTCATACAAGTCTATGGGAGCAGCGGAATCCGCTAAACGGATTCCGCTGTTTACAAGAGCAGCGGATTGTGACTGATACATTTTAGCGGAAATGTGAACTTAGCCTGAGCGTGCAAACCTCACCAGCGGTCACACTGTGCTCAGGGTAGTGCTAGACTGTATGGGCTGCTTCCAGGGATGACGTCCCTTTTGTCACGTGATAGGGACGTGTTCAAAATACTATCACGTGACAAAAGGGACGTCATCCCTGGAAGCAGCCCATACAGTCTAGCATCTACACTGAGCACAGTGTGACCGCTGGTGAGGTTTGCGCGCTCACGAGATTATGGGTGGGTACTTGCTGATAATCACAGCACCACCCATAATCACTTGTCTGCGCACACGTCACCAGCGGTCACACTGCTCAGTCCCGTGAGACTGGCACTGGGCATGCGCGGGGATGGCGGGAGCAGTGGGCGGTGCATCAGCTATGGAAAGGAGCGATGGGGGCGGCATACAGGACCAGGAGGCAGAATAACGGACGCCAGAAAGCTCGCCTCCGTGTCACATTTACAGTATCTGAATACAAAAAAGGTACCACTTTATAAAGTCTTTATTTTGGTCTCACATGGGGCACAATAATAACAGGGACCTTTCTAGAATGCAGCCCAGGAGCTGCAGAGGGGGAATCTTTTAGGTTTTGGGCGAAATTTCTGCTGACAGGTTCCCTTTAAGCACAGCCCTAGTACAGACTTACAGCCAGCTCTGTACTGTTGCATTGCTGAGCCTGCTGTCAGTCAGTACAGGAGTGAGGTTACAGGCGCCATTCACTATGTACTGAGCGGTGATTGAAGCAGCGCCCCTGTGTCTAAAAGTCGGAGGCTGTAGAGCGGAATAAAGTTAATTTCCTTAAAGTAGCTGGACTGTCAGTACAGTGTCCGCCGTCCGCACACCTTCAGAATGGAGTTAACCTGCAGATAGACCCAATATTTGCAGGTTAAAAGCATTTTTGACATGACAGGTTCCCTTTAAGTTTATACAGGTGTGGGGGCAATAGAGTCAGGGGTGCTCTCATCCCCTTGCCTGGCTTTTATTAGAAAGAACACACGATCTGGGGCTCATCCCCTTGAACGCCTGTTCTTCTTCCCAGTGGGCAGAATACTATCCAGACAACACAGTATGAGGGTACTACCCTCCAGTAAGACGTTTTAGATTACCAACAGACAACAGCATATAATATACACCCAGCAAAGAAACGAGATGGTACAAGTGAGAGTTTAATCCTTCCACTGGCTCTGCAACTTTGATGCATGCAAGGCCACTACCCTAGCCAGCATCATCTCACTTTTGGTGGTCCCCTACTGAGAAGAGATAGTGGCAAGCTTAGGAATCTGACCGAGCACAGCAGGGTATGTGGCCAGGTGCCTGGATTGTCCCATCCTGGGCTCTAAAAAAGAATTCATGGGCTCAGTGTTGGGAAGTTTTATAATCCATCAGCTGAACCATGGTCTCTTGAGTGAAGTCCTGTAGAATCACACCGGTGACAAGAGCAGGCCCCTTTTTTTATCCCTCAGCTCCCATTTCAGGGCGCTGTGCCCCAAAGGAGTGCGGGGGGGAGCTTATCCATTCCCTCATTATTCGCTAGTTCATTTAGGGGTACTTCACATACAGCGAGAATGCTACTGAGATCGCTGCTGAGTCACGTTTTTTGTGACCTCATTAGCGATCTCGCTGTGTGTGACACTCAGCAGCGATCTGGCCCCTGCTGTGAGATCGCTGCTCATTACACACAGCCCTGGTTCGTTTTTTTATTGTTGCTCTCCCGCTGTTAAGCACACATCGCTGTGTGTGACAGCGAGAGAGCAACAATCCTGAATGTGAAGGGAGCAGGAGCCGGCGTCTGACAGCCTGCGGTAAGCTGTAACCAACGTAAACATCGGGTAACCAAGGTGGTTACCCGATATTTACCTTCGTTACCAGCCTCTGCAGCTCTCACGCTGCCAGTGCCGGCTCCTGCTCCCTGCACACGCTAAGTTAAGCGGTGTGAGCTGGTAACTAAGGTAAACATCGGGTAACCATACCCGATGTTTACCTTAGTTACCAGTGTCCGCAGCTTCCAGACGCCAGCTCCGTGCAAGCGCAGCGTCGCTTGCACGTCGCTGCTGGCTGGGGGCTGGTCACTGGTCGCTGGTGAGATCTGCCTGTTTGACAGCTCACCAGCGACCATGTAGTGATCTAGCAGCGATCCTGACCAGGTCAGATCGCTGGTCGGATCGCTGCTGCATCGCTAAAGTGTGAAGGTACCCTTAGACTGCATAATGTTCCGCCAAATGATGCAGACTAGTACACCACAGAAGGCTGATGCAATCCGTAATCAGCAGGCATTCCACAAATTAGCATACAAAAAGGGGCACTGGACAGTCTCACATGAAACAATGGCTCGTATTCACTTTACTTACCAAACAAAGAAATAGTATGTCTGGCATAATTAAGAATATTTCACCCCACACAAGAGGCCAGATTTTCCTCAGTGACGCTGAGTTGTCACAACAGAGTTTTTTAAAGTGAATTTTGGATCAGATTGTGCTCCAAAGTCCACTTGAAATACACTTTAAATAAGAATGCCAAGAGTGCACAGTGAGGATTTTTTGCACATGACTGCAGTAACAACTAAAAGAAAAAAAAAAAGACAAAAAAGGAGGCCCCCATTTTATCAAACATTTGGCACAAATTGTTTGAAATGTTGCAAAATGTTTGCACAAATCAATAATTGTGCAAATATATTTCGACTTCTGGTGCCAACTTTTTGTGAAAAGTGAGAGTTTTGTTGTGAGGAGGCATGACTGAGCGCAGTCCAAAAATTAATGAAAAATGACAAATGTCTCAACTGGTGTGCATTTATTCCAATGACACATGGCGACTAAATGAGGAGTTCGGTGCCTAGTTACTTCAGCATACTGTTCAAGACTGATATGCAACATAGCAGTCATAATGAATCAAGGCCATTTGCTTTTGTTAAGTGCTGTATGACATTGAATTTTAAGCTATAAAAATCCATGAAAAAATTACATGTGAACATAGCCCTATCGAAAACTGGTCATATCACTGGACTCAAATCACACTAACAGTAGTACTAGACACTTGCGATTTCAAGGGAATCTGCCATGTTAAAACTTGCTATTATTGTTCATGTTTAAAGAATCAGGTCCTGGAAAGGTTTACACAACTGCTTTATAGAAATCAGTTGTGCTATTACTGTACATGTAGGAAAACGAGTTGCATGATTTTTACTTTCCTTTTCCAATGTTTTTTTATTTACTGTAGATCAGTTGGGTAAAACGGAGCAACAAACACGGAAAAGGACAGTTTGTTGTATAAAACACACAAACAGTATTATTTGGATTCTATCCATTCAGTCATGTCCAACCCTTGGATATTCTGTAGGCCTGATCTCACTATGCATCCTTGTTGTCCACAGCCTTTTTTCAGTTGCTTGATGTTCATTCTTGATGATATCCAGCCATCAGGTACATGGTTTCTCGTTTCGTTTTAACAGAAACTATTTCGAGTAATATCTCCCGTTTCTAATGAATTTGAGCTCATTGCATGTCCGAAACAGGTACTGTAATTTTCTGTCTGGTGCATTCCAAGGACCTTTCTGGGTTTACATGATCAAGAACAGCTTTATTGTTGATATCAGCTGTTCATGGGATTCATAGATGTCTGCTCAAGTAGAATAAACTAGAAGAAATATTTCTTCTGTCTGCTTTTGAAAGTGTCCATGTTTCAGCCATATAAGTAATCAGTTTCTTTGACAGTGTCAGACATGCTTGCACTTCCATAGCTGGTACATAGTCACCTTGGCTGTACTCTCCGATGCTCAGATGATTGTTAGATGATCTTGTTGAAGCTGCTTCAAAACACTTTCATATTCATCACATGCGCTGTGTTGTGCACACGCTGCAGCTGGCAATAAGAGATAGTCTGCAAGAGGGACCCCGGTTTCACACATCCATCTTTTCACCGGTTTGGCGGATGCGGTGCACTCCAGTACAGTGTATACAGTACAGTGGCAGCGCGACAAACGACGGTCACATGCTTTCATGTGACTGGAGCATGTGACCCGGAAGTTGTGGCGCTGCCACTGTACTGTATCGTACTGTACTGGCGTGCGCCACATCCGCCAAACCGTCGAAAAGCCGGATGTGTGAAACTGGGCGGACATGCTGGAAATCTGATTGGAAAAGTGAGGAAGTTGGTTATTGCCGCCAGAACCCCTAAAATTGATTCCATCTTGAAGACGTGCTGGGAAAGGGGCAATTGTTGATCAAGCCACTCGGTGAGGCAGCCTTTATTTAATGATTGAGCGATTGCTTGAACTAAAATCGTTTCTTATAGATATGGTGAACCCTCAAGTAACTTTAAATGAAGGTCAATGGACACAGGTGGCTGAATTGAAGGAATTGCTTAATCACCCATTTACCGTGACTAAAAAATTACAAGCTGAGGATTTAACTCCTGGCATTTTCATAAGGGAGTGGAAGAACTTGCTATTTTGCCTGTCCCAAAGAGGAGGTTTAATCGCAGATGGCATTTCTGCTTCAATGAAACGGAGAGACACAGCTATTGGAAAATAAAATTCTTCTGGCAGCTGTTTATGTGGACCCAAGTCATCATATACTGCTTGATGATCAACAGCTTACTAAAGGAAAGAAGCTCTGACTGAGGTAGCAGTTAGGATGAGCAGCTACAGGGCTGCCAGGCGCAAGATGACTTGGGGCCTGACAGTGCTACTGCTGCCGTATCTTCATCCTCATCAGATGAGGAGTTTAACTTTGACAAGTATTTGGATCACATGGAGCAGCAAAGTGTTGCCGCAAGGAAAAAGATTTCAATCCGTCTCCTATAACAACTAAATGTGCAGGCAGCAGGATCCGGCTTCTGCGGAGGCTGGTAACCACAGTAAACATCGGGTAACCAAGAAGCCCTGTCCTTGGTTACCCGATATTTACCTTCGTTACCAGCCTCCGCCGCTCTGACGCTGTCAGTGCCGGCTCCTGCTCTGTGCACATGTAGCTGCAGGACACATCGGGTTAATTAACCCGATGTGTGCTGTAGCTAGGAGAGCAGGTAGCCAGCGCTAAGCATTGTGCGCTGCTCCCTGCTCTGTGCACATGTAGCTGCAGGACACATCGGGTTAATTAACCCGATGTGTGCTGTAACTAGGAGAGCAAGGAGCCAGCGCTAAGCGGTGTGCGCTGCTCCCTGCTCTGTGCAGCTGCACCCTGTACTCTATACCCTATATATGTACCCTGTGCAGCTGCACCCGGTGTGCGCTGCTCCCTGGTCTGTGCACATTTAGCTGCAGGACACATCGGGTTAATTAACCCGATGTGTGCTGTAGCTAGGAGAGCAGGTAGCCAGCGCTAAGCATTGTGCGCTGCTCCCTGCTCTGTGCAGCTGCACCCTGTACTCTATACCCTATATATGTACCCTGTGCAGCTGCACCCGGTGTGCGCTGCTCCCTGCTCTCTGCACGTGTAGCTGCGTGCGCTGGTAACCAAGGTAAATATCGGGTTGGTTACTCAATATTTACCTTAGTTACCAAGCGCAGCATCTTCCACGCGGCGCTGGGGGCTGGTCACTGGTTGTTGGTGAGCTCACCAGCAACCCGTGTAGCGACGCTCCAGCGATCCCTGCCAGGTCAGGTTGCTGGTGGGATCGCTGGAGCGTCGCAGTGTGACATCTCACCAGCAACCTCCTAGCAACTTACCAGCGATCCCTATCGTTGTTGGGATCGCTGGTAAGTTGTTTAGTGTGACTGGACCTTTAGAACAAATTCATAGACTGCACAAATGTTATTTAGTATGTTTTTCTTGAAAACTGTTTTTTGCCACTTACATAGTTTATTATATAGTGTTATATATAACATATACAGTCATATGAAAAAGTTTGGGCACCCCTATTAATGTTAACCTTTTTTCTTTATAACAATTTGGGTTTTTGCAACAGCTAGTTCAGTTTCATATATCTAATAACTGATGGACTCAGTAATATTTCTTGATCGAAATGAGGTTTATTGTACTAACAGAAAATGTGCAATTCACATTTAAACAAAATTTGAATGGTTCAAAAGTATGGGCACCTCAACATAAAAGTGACATTAATATTTTGTAGATCCTCCTTTTGCAAAAATCACAGCCTCTAGTCGCTTCCTGTAGCTTTTAATGAGTTCCTGGATCCTGGATGAAGGTATATTTGGCCATTCCTGTTAACAAAACAATTCCAGTTCAGTTAAGTTTGCTGGTCACCGAGCATGGACAGCACGCTTCAAGTCATCCCACAGATTTTCAATGATATTCAGGTCTGGGGACTGGGATTGCCATTCCAGAACATTGTAATTGTTCCTCTGCATGAATGCCTGAGTAGATTTGGAGCGGTGTTTTGGATCATTGTCTTGCTGAAATATCCATCCCCTGCGTAACTTCAACTTCGTCACTGATTCTTGCACATTATTGTCAAGAATCTGCTGATACTGAGTTGAATCCATGCGACCCTCAACTTTAACAAGATTCCCGATGCCGGCATTGGCCACACAGCCCCAAAGCATGATGGAACCTCCACCAAATTTTACTGTGGGTAGCAAGTGCTTTTCTTGGAATGCCGTGTTATTTTGCCTCCATGCACAACGCATTTTTGTATGACCAAACAACTCAATCTTTGTTTCATCAGTCCACAGGACCTTCTTCCAGAATGTAACTGGCTTGTCCAAATGTGCTTTTGCATACCTCAGGCGACTCTGTTTGTGACGTGCTTGCAGAAACGGCTTCTTTCGCATCACTCTCCCATACAGCTTCTCCTTGTGCAACCTGTGCTGTATTGTTGACCGATGCACATTGACACCATCTGCAGCAAGATGAAGCTGCAGGTCTTTGGAGGTGGTCTGTGGATTGTCCTTGACTGCTCACACCATTCTTCTTCTCTGCCTTTCTGATATTTTTCTTGGCCTGCCACTTCTGGGCTTAACAAGAACTGTACCTGTGTTCTTCCATTTCCTTACTATGTTCCTCACAGTGGAAACTGACAGTTTAAATCTCTGAGACAACTTGTTGAATCCTTCCCCTGAAAAACTATGTTGAATAATCTCTTTGTTTTCAGATCATTTGAGAGTTGTTTTGAGGAGCCCATGATGCCACTCTTCATAGGAGATTCAAATAGGAGAACAACTTGCAAGTGGCCACCTTAAATACCTTTTCTCATGATAGGATACACCTGCCTATGAAGTTCAAAGCTCAATGAGGTTACAAAACCAATTTAGTGCTTTAGTAAGTCAGTAAAAAGTAGTTAGGAGTGTTCAAATCAAGAAATTGATAAGGATGCCCATTCTTTTGCACCGTTCAAATTTTGTTTAAATGCGGATTGCACATTTTCTGTTAGTACAATAAACCTCATTTCAATCCAGAAATATTACTCAGTCCATCAGTTATTAGATATATAAAACTGAAATAGCTGTTGCAAAAACCCAAATTGTTATAAAGAAAAAAGGTTAACATTAATAGGGGTGCCCAAACTTTTCATATGACTGTATATAACACTATGTAATACACTATGTAAGTGGCAAAAAAACAGTTTTCAACAAAAACATACTAAATAATAACATTTAGTATATTGCTTATATTTAAGTGAAAAATTTATTGTAGTACAATGTGAACATCAGACATTTAATCATTTTAATGATACAATAATCAAATTATTTAGATAGAACATAAAATAGATAGAACGGTGCAAAGGAAATTGAGGAGTCGGAGTCGAAGGTTTGGCTTACCGACTCCACAGCCCTGGATCCTACAGTTCACAGAAGCCAGGTCACATAGAAGGTAATGCAAGATCAGGCAGCAGTGCATTGCAGTAATCTCATGACATCACTGCTTGGCACACTCGCCAGCTCTCGCTGAGCGCAGTGAGAGACCCAGCAGTGGCTGCGGTTACAGCCTATGGGGCTTCATTTTTTGAACGAGGCTTCATACGCTGGGTGACCGAGTTGAGTTGGGGAACGTCGTGGGACCTTCATGTGGACTATGTCAGAGCTGCGTGGGGTTTGGAAATTAATTGGTGAATCAGGGACTGTGTCCTGTTTTTATTTCTTTAATTCTTGCTTTTTATGTCTTTCATGTTTCCTTTTATGGACTACTTTGGATTCGTTAGACCATGATCTTCATAGCTTTTTTACATTCTTTTTTTTTTTTTTTTTTTTTTAATAAATTGGCGAGTGAGGTCTAAAGTCGGGGGTGATTATTTAAAAAAAATATTTTGGTGTCTTTTTTTTTTTCCCTTTTAACTCACTGGGTTATTAATAAGGGTGTCTAATAAACCCCTCTACATTACTAACACCAGGGCTTGATGCAGTTGACAATTCACAGCTGACATCAACCCCATAAACTATTACCCTGATTGTCTCCGCACCAGCGCCATTGGAAAGAGTCGGGTAAAGCATTAGAGTTGGCACAAATGGATGTGTCACATCTGGTATGGCCGCAGGCTGCTCTTTTTAAGCTAGGTAGGGCCCAATAACCAAGGCCATTCCTACCTTGATAATACCAGCCCCCACCTGTCTGCTTTACCTTGGATGGTTATGAAAAATGGGGGGTGGCTTTTTTTATTGGACCCTGGGGAAAGGAAAATCATAGTCTGCCAGTTACTCCAAACTTTTTTCCAATATAGCTAGAGGTTAAAGGGATATTTCTTTGACTTTGCATTGTAATACCGCACTATAGATACACAAAACATAATGAAAAACGTAGTGTATGTTCAGTCTTACAATTACCTCTGATTTCTATTTGTGCATGGAAACAAAGCTCTAAACTATAGTAATGTTTCTCTGCATAATCAGCAAGTTCCTAATACTGCTTATGCCTACATATTACAGATTGAAGTTACTTCAACTTACACACTTCTTTATGGCTACAAATACTCAAATATGCTAAGAGTAGTTTAAGCCTGCAGCAAAATACGTAGTGCAACCAATGTATGCAAGTATAGTACATTACCACAAAAAAGGAACGTAATCCAAAAGAACCAGATTAGCACATGTCTCAGCTTGATTGTAATGTTCTCAGTGAAGCCTACGGCTAGTGGTTGTGTCTAAAAGCACTCGTGATATGACTTGGCTTAGTGGCCCCAAGTGAACAAAAGGATGAAGTACTGCACTGTCCGCCTAAGTATTCACAAGCCACTGTGGGTACAGTTACACGAGAGCAGCGCACACCAGTCGTGACAAGGCACACATACTCATAGTACAACATGATTCAGATGGTTTTCATTAATACTGTCAGGCACTTGTCTGCTTTCCAATCTAACAAGCTGAAACATCAGACCAGGCGGCCAGAGCTCGTTCAGAAAGCTTTTACAAATCAGATCCTATTTTTGCTGTGTAACTACAAAGCAAATCCCACCTCTCTTGCAATGTGACTCAGGGCTTCATCTTCCGCAGAGAATCTGTCTTTAATTGGAGTACGTTTCCTTCCAGATGCAGGAGTCCCCATTTTTAATCCAATTCGAAATTTTCCGATTCTTTGTGCCAAATTTACAGCTGCCAGCCTGCAAAGAATTACACACAAAACATTAAACTTAGTCTATATCTCACTCCTCTTGGTATCAGTTAATGTCCGATATTGTCTGTATACATCCCCTCTGAATTGTAAACTAGTGGGGAATATGTTGGTGCTCGAGAAATAAAAATAATAATTATTAGAAAAGCTTCCCTCTTATGTACAGTGTAATAAATTAGGAGAAAAATTGTGTCTAGCAGTTAATCACACAGTGCTAATAGCCATATGTGGAAAGATAGGCTACTGCCACAGTGGACTGAGCAGTGATGAGGCCTATAAAAGGAGTAGTGGGTAGCACATCTGTCCATGGACATGCACGGTTATACAAGGATAGCAGACCACCTTGGGGGAGGTCATCCAATACTGGTGCACTAGTCTTATCACCCGCACAGTGCATGCCCTGATGCAGAAAACTATGCCAGACCTGGTTTCCGTCACTTCTCTACAGAGTAAACTGAAAATAAAGAGATTGATAAAAAGGTGTCACACACGACAGCTCTGTCTACTTAGGTATCACAGCTCAGCCCTAAATAAGGAAAAAAGTAGAGGAAAAGCTGAGCCTCCCCTTCAGGTACTGACTTGTATATATTACTTCATCGTGGATTACACCCTTTGCTATGCGTAGGGTTAAATCAAAGACAAATTTAAAGTTCAATGAAAATGTTGCAAAGTATTTAAATGAGGATTTGATATAAATTGCGTAAAAAAAAAAAAAGGAAAAAACCCACAATCTGCAACACAAAAAAAGCTGTTAAATTGCATTTTGACACAATTTTATTGCCCACAGACATGAATATACCAAGCAGATTGGAGTTTACCAATTAGTTTTTTTTTCAATTGCTAATGCAGATGAAAACCACTATAATTGCTATGTACTAAGTTAGGCAGGAGGTAAAATTAGGCAGATGAATATAGATAGCTTACATACACTGTTTAGTTATTCACCCATGGACAACACTCACATCTCCACAGACTCAGTGTTGCAGGATAATGGGCACATAGCCTTAGAGTGAGAAATCTACTGCTAGAGCAACATTTTTGTGATGCCCCAGGGGGTTCAAAATATTCACTATACCCCTAAATAAAATCCTTGAGGGGTCTAATTTCCAAATTGGGGTCACTTGTGGGGGATTTCTGCTATCAAGGTGCCTTAGGGGCTCTACAAATTCAACATGGTACCTGCAATCTTTTTTAGCCAAATTTCCTTTCCAAAAATTAAAATATTGCTCCTTCCGTTTTGAGCCCTTCTATTTGTCCAGAGGTTTCTGACTACTTGTGGGGTATCACCGCGCTCATAAGACACGTGCGAAACAAACTGTGGGGTCCACTTGTTGACGTCACCTCTTGAAAAAGTGAGACATTTGGTGTTAAAGCAACATTTTTGGGGAAAAAAATGAAAATTTTCAATATGATGGCCTAATGTTATCAAATTCTGTGAAGTATCTTGTTGGTTCAAAATGCTCACTATACTCATAGATAAAATCCTTGAAGGCTCTAGTTTGCAAAATGGTGTCACTTGTGGGAAGTTACTTCTTTTAAAAGTGAATAACTTGACGCTAGAGCAACATTTTTAGGTAAAATATTTTTTTTTTTCATTCCACATTGCTTTAGTTCCTGTGAGGCACCTGAAGGGTTAATAAACTTCTTGCATGTGGTTTTGAGTATTTTGAGGGGTGCAGTTTTTTGAATTGTGTCACTTTTGGGTATTTTCTATCATCCAGGCCTCTCAAAGTCACTTCAAATGTGATGTGGTCCCGGAAAAAAATGGTTTTGAAAATGTTGTCAAAAAATGGAAAATTGAATTGATCAACTTTGAACCCTTCTAACTTCCTAACCCCAAAAAAGTTTGTTTAAAAAATTGCACTGATGTAAAGTAGACATGTGAAAATGTAATTTATTAACTTTTGTGTGACATAACTCTCTGGCTTATGGGTATAAAAATTAAAAGTTTAAAAAATTGCAAAATATTCAACATTTTCGTCAAATATCCTGAACTACAATATGTCACGAAAAAACAATCTCAGAATCACCGGGATCCGCTGAAGTGTTCTAGAGTTATAACCTCATAAAGTGACACTGGTCAGAATTACAAAAAATGGCCTGGTCATTAAAGGGAACCTGTCAGCAGGTCGGTGCGTTGCAGATGGGTGTCTCTGTTCTCCAGGTGCGGCGCCTGCTCTTTCGGCCATCTTTGTCCTCCTTCTTCTGAAGCTAGTGTGGATGACGTGTCCGATGTCCGATGCACTAAAATACTTTGATCTGCCCTGCTCAGGGCAGATCAAAGTCCGCCTGCGCAAGAACCCAGTGTCGGCTTGTGTGGATGACGTAGGACGCGTCATCCACACTAGCTTCAGAATACGGGGGACAAAGATGACCGAAAGAGGAGGCGCCATTACCGGAGCCACCCATCCGACCCATCTGCTCCGTGCCGACCGTTTAGGTAAGTATTATAAAGTGTTTTTTACATTCTACACAGCGGCCTGGGCTCTTATATATAGCATGTTAGAATGCTATATGTAAGAGCCCACTGGTGGTGGCCAGTTCCCTTTAAATACAAAATTGGTTTAGTTCTTAAGGATTTAACACGGACGTCTGAACCCGGCCTAACACATTTTTGTATCACTCTTTTTAATGGAAAGAATTAATGGAAAGAATTAAAGTTATAAAACGGATGCTGGACTTCTTTTCCTTTTCATCTTGTTTGCCACCTGGTATCCGGCTAAGGATCTCTGTGAACCGCAGCCATGTCATTACAAGTATCTGGTGAGCTGTTACTATTCCCTTTGTCCTACATTAAAAATTCCATACCTTTCCGAAACCACACTACCTAACTGCAATTCTATTTTTTTATATTTCCTGTCTGACGATGATTTGTTGGATAAGCAAAGTGCTGGTATACTCAAATGAAGCGTCATCAGGGGGCAGAGTCAGAGGCAGTGACCACAGCTTCCATTCTCACTTGAAGTTTCATCATGGTGCTCATTTCACAGGCTTGTCTGTCCCTCACTGCCCTGTGCAATGTGCACATGGCATCATAACAACAATAATAATAATAATAATCATGGAGATATCAGTACACTCTGGAAGAAAAAAGGTTGATAATGTATTGGGCAGTTCTGCAGAATATACAGTGCCTTGAAAATGTTTTCATACCAAATGAACTTTTCCACATTTATTCATGTTACACAAACATAAATCGATTTTATTGGTATTTTATGTGATATACCAACACTAAAGAGAAATTATTTGTGAAGGGAATGATACATAGTTTTTTAAATATCTGAAAAATATAAATCTAACAATTGTGACGTGCATTTGTATTCAGCCCCTGTAGTCTGATACCCCTAAAACTCCTGAATGACCAGTTGCCTCTACAAATTGAATCCACCTGTGTGTATTATATTCTCAGTATACAGCATTGGTTTCACTTACAATTAAGGGTAATTTCACACTTGTGTTAATTACCTTCAGTCACAATCCGCCCTTTTGGAAAACAGCGGAATCCGTTAACGGATTCCACTGTTTCCAATAGACATGTATGGATGACGGATTGTGCCAAAAGGACCAGCGTTGCTTCCGCTGGCCGACAATGTGTTGCTTCCGACGGGCAGAAGGAACACAGCATGTAACGTTTTTTTGAGCGGTGGAATCCTCTATTTTTCACTGCGCATGCTCATTTTTTTTTTTTTATTCACAGAAACTTTATTTTGTCTCTCGATGGCCGAACGTTCAGCTAAGCGCCCGGCCGCCAACATGTGAGAGCGCTCGGCTGAGCGCCCGGCCGCCGGCATGTGAGAGCGCTCAGCTAAGCGCCCGGCCGCCGACTGATCAGCTGATTGTTCACAATAGTCTGCTGCCGGTAAAACTGTAAGGAAGAAAAAAAAAATAAATAAATAAAAAGAAAAAAAAAAAAAGCTTTCCGTTGTTTTGTACGATCCGTTGCATCCATTGTGCCATTATATGCAACGCATCTGTTGCATCCGTCACGCAATGCAATGGATGCCGTTCAACTCAAGTGTGAAACTAGCCTAACACAGACAAGAGCAATCAGATAAAACATCAGATTGTACTCTCACCAGTGTTAACCCATTTACCACACACCCCCAGTGATTTTCCATTTTTTATTTTTGTTTTTTCCTCCCCTTCTTCCAAGAGCCCTAACTTTTTTTTTCTAATGAATATGGCCATCTGAGGGCTTGATTTTTGAAGGACGAGTTGTACTTTTGAACAATACCATTCATTCTGCCACATATTTGTACTGAAAAACGGGGAAAAATTCCAAGTGTGGTGAAATTGCAAAAAAAAAAAGTGCAGTTGCACAATTGTTTTGTTTTTCTTTATTTACTATGTTCACTACATGGTAAAATTAATCTGGCATTATGATTCCCCAGGTAAGTAGAAGTCCGTAGATACTAAACATGTATACCATAGTTTTACATTTATCTAAGTGGTGAAAAATTATTCAGAAATATCTAAAAAGAATTGCACTCTTGTCTCCATTTTCCGAGACGCATAGAATTCTGGGGCATTTTTAATTACCGTATACCATTTTAGGTAGATGCAATGTTTTGATTGCCTGTTTCATTTTACTGCAATGTTGCGGCGATCAAAAAAACTAATTTTGGCAAATTAATTGAGTTTATATTTTGATATATATTTTTTATTGCTTTATTCTCAATGGGGCAAAAGGGGGAGATTTCAACTTTTATCAGAAATGCTGTGTTCCCGTGAGTGCCGGTGCTCTGCCGTTATTCACAGGAAGTAAGTCAGGACAGCGACAGGGGTCATCATCTGGCCCCGTGCTGTCATGGCAACACATTGGCGCGACGTGAACACGTCACAAGGCCGCCGATGGCGGCGTGGAACAGTGCAATCCCTGCCGCAGCACGTTACATTGCACTGACAGAGTTTGACAGCTATATCTAAGGGCTTAACCGCACACGTCTGCTGATCAGATCAGCAAACATGTGCATGGATGATGGGAGGCCGCAGTAACTGGAGGGAAGAGACCTAGGATGAATACATATATGCACAGCTCTGGCAAAATTAAGAGACCACTGCAAAATTGTCAGTTTTTTCTGATTTCTGAGTAAAATGTAAATTGTTGTTTTATTCTATAAACTACTGACATGTCTCCGGATTTCCAAGCAATAAATTTTGTATTTATTTTCTCAAAATGAGAAATGGTCAAAATAACAAAACAACGCATTGCTTTCACACCTGAAATAATGCAAAGACAATAAGTTCATAATCATTTAGAAACAACAATACTAATGTTGTAACTCAGGAAGAGTTCAGAAATCAATATTTTGTGGAATAACCATGATTTTTAATCACCGCTTTCATGCATCTTGGCTGCTTTCCACCAGTCTTTCACACTGCTTTTCGGTGACCTTATACCACCCCTGGTGCAAAAATGTAAGCAGCTCTTCTTTGTTTGATGGCTTGTGACTATCCATCTTCCTCTTGATTACAATCCAGAGGTTTCCAGTGGGGGTCAGGTCTGGAGATTGGGCTGGCCATGACAGGGTTTTGATGTGGTGGTCCTTCATTCACACATTGATTGAACTAGCTGTGTGGCAGGGCGCATTATCCTGCTGGAAAAACCAGTCCTCAGAGTTGGGGAACATTGCCTGAGCAGAAGGAAGCAACTTTTTTTCCAGGAGAGATATATATATACATAAATATATATATACACACATATATATATATATATATATATATATATATATATATATATATATATATACAGTTAGGTCCAGAAATATTTGGACAGTGACACAAGTTTTGTTATTTTAGCTGTTTACAAAAACATGTTCAGAAATACAATTATATATATATATATAACTAGAAGGTGGCCCGATTCTACGCATCGGGTATTCTAGAATTTACGTATTGTGTAGTTCATGTATGATTTTTGTTATACATACATTACATATATATATATATATATATATATATATATATATATATATATATATATAGATGTTGTTGTGTGTAGTTACCAAGTGTTTGTGTAGGGCGCTGTACATGTTCTGGGTGTTGTCTGGGTGTGATAGGGGGTGAGATCAGTGTTGTTTGTGTGTTGCGTTGTTTGTGGAGCGCTGTGTGTGTGTAGCGTTGTGTGTGTGTGTTGCGCGGTTTGTGTGTGTGTGGTGTGTTTTGGGGGGAGGTATGTTTTGTGCAATGTGTGTGTTGTGCGGTATGTGCGTATATTTGTGTGTGCAGCGTTGTCTGTGTGTGGGTGTCTGTGTAGGGCAGTTGTTTGTGGTTCCAAGTGTGTGTGTGTGGTGTGTTGTGCAGTGCGCGCGCGCGTGCGTGCGTGTGTGTGTGTGTTGGGGGGAGGTGTGCACTTCCCATCGTGCTCCATCCCCCATGCAGCGCACTCCCCATCGTGCTCCATCCCCTATGCAGCGCACTCCCTATCGTGCTTCATCCCCTATGCTGCGCACCCCCCATCGTGCTCCATCTCCTATCCTGCGCACTCCCAAACGTGCTCCATCCGCCATGCTGCGCACTCCCAAACGTGCTCCATCCGCCATGCTGCGCACTCCCAAACGTGCTCCATCCGCCATGCTGCGCACTTCCAAACGTGTTCCATCCGCCATGCTGCGCACTCCCAAATGTGCTCCATCCTCCATGCTGCGCCAGCATCAGCCTCTCTACCCGCAACATCAGCCTCTCTGTCCCCAGCATCAGCCTCTCTGTCCCCAGCATCAGCCTCTCTGTCCCCAGCATCAGCCTCTCTGTCCCCAGCATCAGCCTCTCTGTCCCCAGCATCAGCCTCTCTGTCCCCAGCATCAGCCTCTCTGTCCCCAGCATCAGCCTCTCTGTCCCCAGCATCAGCCTCTCTGTCCCCAGCATCAGCCTCTCTGTCCCCAGCATCAGCCTCTCTGTCCCCAGCATCAGCCTCTCTGTCCCCAGCATCAGCCTCTCTGTCCCCAGCATCAGCCTCTCTGTCCCCAGCATCAGCCTCTCTGTCCCCAGCATCAGCCTCTCTGTCCCCAGCATCAGCCTCTCTGTCCCCAGCATCAGCCTCTCTGTCCCCAGCATCAGCCTCTCTGTCCCCAGCATCAGCCTCTCTGTCCCCAGCATCAGCCTCTCTGTCCCCAGCATCAGCCTCTCTGTCCCCAGCATCAGCCTCTCTGTCCCCAGCATCAGCCTCTCTGTCCCCAGCATCAGCCTCTCTGTCCCCAGCATCAGCCTCTCTGTCCCCAGCATCAGCCTCTCTGTCCCCAGCATCAGCCTCTCTGTCCCCAGCATCAGCCTCTCTGTCCCCAGCATCAGCCTCTCTGTCCCCAGCATCAGCCTCTCTGTCCCCAGCATCAGCCTCTCTGTCCCCAGCATCAGCCTCTCTGTCCCCAGCATCAGCCTCTCTGTCCCCAGCATCAGCCTCTCTGTCCCCAGCATCAGCCTCTCTGTCCCCAGCATCAGCCTCTCTGTCCCCAGCATCAGCCTCTCTGTCCCCAGCATCAGCCTCTCTGTCCCCAGCATCAGCCTCTCTGTCCCCAGCATCAGCCTCTCTGTCCCCAGCATCAGCCTCTCTGTCCCCAGCATCAGCCTCTCTGTCCCCAGCATCAGCCTCTCTGTCCCCAGCATCAGCCTCTCTGTCCCCAGCATCAGCCTCTCTGTCCCCAGCATCAGCCTCTCTGTCCCCAGCATCAGCCTCTCTGTCCCCAGCATCAGCCTCTCTGTCCCCAGCATCAGCCTCTCTGTCCCCAGCATCAGCCTCTCTGTCCCCAGCATCAGCCTCTCTGTCCCCAGCATCAGCCTCTCTGTCCCCAGCATCAGCCTCTCTGTCCCCAGCATCAGCCTCTCTCATCCCAGCATCAGCCTCTCTCATCCCAGCATCAGCCTCTCTCATCCCAGCATCAGACTCTCTGTCCCCAGCATCAGACTCTCTGTCCCCAGCATCAGACTCTCTGTCCCCAGCATCAGACTCTCTGTCCCCAGCATCAGCCTCTCTGTCCCCAGCATCAGCCTCTCTCCTCCCAGCCTCCCCCAGCATCAGCCTCCCCCAGCATCAGCCTCCCCCAGCATCAGCCTCTCTCCTTCCAGCCTCCCCCAGCATCAGCCTCTCTCCTTCCAGCCTTCCCCAGCATCAGCCTCCCTCTCCCAGCCTTCCCCAGGATCAGCCTCTCTCCTCCCAGCCTCCGTCCTCCCAGCCTTCCCCAGCATCAGCTTTCCCCTCCCAGCCTCCCTCAGCATCAGCCTTCCCCAGCATCAGCCTCTCTTCTCCCAGCCTCAGCCTCTCTCCTTCCAGCCTCCCCCAGCATCAGCCTCTCTCCTTCCAGCCTCCCTCAGCATCAGCCTCCCCTTCCCAGCCTTCCCCAGGATCAGCCTCTCTCCTCCCAGCCTCCTACCTCCCAGCCTCCCCCTCCCAGCCTCCCTCAGCATCAGCCTTCCCCTCCCAGTCTCCCCCAGCATCAGCCTCCACCAGCATCAGCCTCTCTCCTTCCAGCCTCCCCCAGCATCAGCCTCTCTCCTCCCAGCCTCCCCCAGCATCAGCCTCCCCCTCCCAGCCTCCCCCAGCATCAGCCTCTCTCCTCCCAGCATCAGCCTCTCTCATCCCAGCCAGGGCTGTGGAGTCGGTAAGCCAAACCTTCGACTCCGACTCCGACTCCTCAAATTCTCTTGCACCGACTCCGACTCCGACTCCGGCTCCGACTCCGGCTCCGACTCCGGCTCCTACATATATTGCTTATAGTTAGGTGAAAAATTTATTGTAGTACATGAATATGTGTATGTGAACATCAGACATTTAATAATTTTTATGATACAATAATCAAGATATTTGGATAGAACATAAAATATATTTATTGGAATACAACTTTAGAACACAAAAAACTGTAATAAATTGTAAATATGTAATACACTATGTAATATACAGTAGATTACATATATATCTTGTGTGTGTGTATATACACTGTATATATATATATATTATATATATTACATATTTACAATTTATTAGTTTTTTGTGTTCTAAAGTTGTATACCAATAAATATTTTATGTTCTATCCAAATATCTTGATTATTGTATCATAAAAACAATTAAATGTCTGATGTTCACATTGTACTACAATAAATTTTTCACTTAAATATAAGCATTATACTAAATGTTGTTATTTAGTAAAATATTCAGCACATTCTGCATTGCACTCCTGTCCCCAATTTATTATATATTTTAGGAGTCGGAGTCGGTGCATTTTATACCGACTCCGACTCAGACTCCACCAAAATGAGCTCCGACTCCGACTCCGACTCCACGACTCCGACTCCACAGCCCTGATGCCAGCATCAGCCTCTCTCCTCCCAGCATCAGCCTCTCTCCTCCCAGCATCAGCCTCTCCTCTCTGTCCCCAGCATCAGCCTCTCTCCTCCCAGCCTTCCCCAGCATCAGCCTCTCTCCTCCCAGCCTCCCCCAGCATCAGCCTCCCCCAGCATCAGCCTCCCCCAGCATCAGCCTCTCTTCTTCCAGCCTCCCCCAGCATCAGCCTCCCTCTCCCAGCCTTCCCCAGGATCAGCCTCTCTCCTCCCAGCCTCCGTCCTCCCAGCCTTCCCCAGCATCAGCTTTCCCCTCCCAGCCTCCCTCAGCATCAGCCTTCCCCAGCATCAGCCTCTCTCCTCACAGCCTCAGCCTCTCTCCTTCCAGCCTCCCCCAGCATCAGCCTCTCTCCTTCCAGCCTCCGTCAGCATCAGCCTCCCCTTCCCAGCCTTCCCCAGGATCAGCCTCTCTCCTCCCAGCCTCCTTCCTCCCAGCCTCCCCCTCCCAGCCTCCCTCAGCATCAGCCTTCCCCTCCCAGTCTCCCCCAGCATCAGCCTCCCCAAGCATCAGCCTCCACCAGCATCAGCCTCTCTCCTTCCAGCCTCCCTCAGCATCAGCCTCCCCAAGCATCAGCCTCCACCAGCATCAGCCTCTCTCCTTCCAGCCTCCCCCAGCATCAGCCTCCCCAAGCATCAGCCTCCACCAGCATCAGCCTCCCCTTCCCAGCCTTCCCCAGGATCAGTCTCTCTCCTCCCAGCCTCCTTCAGCATCAGCCTTCCCCTCCCAGTCTCCCCCAGCATCAGCCTCTGCCTCCCAGCCTTCCCCAGGAACAGCCTCTCTCCTCCCAGCCTCCTACCTCCCAGCCTCCCTCAGCATCAGCCTTCCCCTCCCAGTCTCCCCCAGCATCAGCCTCCACCAGCATCAGCCTCTCTCCTTCCAGCCTCCCCCAGCATCAGCCTCCCCCAGCATCAGCCTCTCTCCTCCCAGCCTCCCCCAGCATCAGCCTCCCCCTCCCAGCCTCCCCCAGCATCAGCCTCTCTCCTCCCAGCATCAGCCTCTCTCATCCCAGCATCAGCCTCTCTCCTCCCAGCATCAGCCTCTCTCCTCCCAGCATCAGCCTCTCCTCTCTGTCCCCAGCATCAGCCTTTCTCCTCCCAGCCTTCCCCAGCATCAGCCTCTCTCCTCCCAGCCTCCCCCAGCATCAGCCTCCCCCAGCATCAGCCTCCCCCAGCATCAGCCTCCCCCAGCATCAGCCTCCCCCAGCATCAGCCTCTCTTCTTCCAGCCTCCCCCAGCATCAGCCTCTCTCCTTCCAGCCTCCCCCAGCATCAGCCTCCCTCTCCCAGCCTTCCCCAGGATCAGCCTCTCTCCTCCCAGCCTTCCCCAGCATCAGCTTTCCCCTCCCAGCCTCCCTCAGCATCAGCCTTCCCCAGCATCAGCCTCTCTCCTCACAGCCTCAGCCTCTCTCCTTCCAGCCTCCCCCAGCATCAGCCTCTCTCCTTCCAGCCTCCGTCAGCATCAGCCTCCCCTTCCCAGCCTTCCCCAGGATCAGCCTCTCTCCTCCCAGCCTCCTTCCTCCCAGCCTCCCCCTCCCAGCCTCCCTCAGCATCAGCCTTCCCCTCCCAGTCTCCCCCAGCATCAGCCTCCCCAAGCATCAGCCTCCACCAGCATCAGCCTCTCTCCTTCCAGCCTCCCTCAGCATCAGCCTCCCCAAGCATCAGACTCCACCAGCATCAGCCTCTCTCCTTCCAGCCTCCCCCAGCATCAGCCTCCCCAAGCATCAGCCTCCACCAGCATCAGCCTCCCCTTCCCAGCCTTCCCCAGGATCAGTCTCTCTCCTCCCAGCCTCCTTCAGCATCAGCCTTCCCCTCCCAGTCTCCCCCAGCATCAGCCTCTGCCTCCCAGCCTTCCCCAGGAACAGCCTCTCTCCTCCCAGCCTCCTACCTCCCAGCCTCCCTCAGCATCAGCCTTCCCCTCCCAGTCTCCCCCAGCATCAGCCTCCACCAGCATCAGCCTCTCTCCTTCCAGCCTCCCCCAGCATCAGCCTCCCCCAGCATCAGCCTCTCTCCTCCCAGCCTCCCCCAGCATCAGCCTCCCCCTCCCAGCCTCCCCCAGCATCAGCCTCTCTCCTCCCAGCATCAGCCTCTCTCATCCCAGCATCAGCCTCTCTCCTCCCAGCATCAGCCTCTCTCCTCCCAGCATCAGCCTCTCCTCTCTGTCCCCAGCATCAGCCTTTCTCCTCCCAGCCTTCCCCAGCATCAGCCTCTCTCCTCCCAGCCTCCACCAGCATCAGCCTCCCCCAGCATCAGCCTCCCCCAGCATCAGCCTCCCCCAGCATCAGCCTCCCCCAGCATCAGCCTCTCTTCTTCCAGCCTCCCCCAGCATCAGCCTCTCTCCTTCCAGCCTCCCCCAGCATCAGCCTCCCTCTCCCAGCCTTCCCCAGGATCAGCCTCTCTCCTCCCAGCCTTCCCCAGCATCAGCTTTCCCCTCCCAGCCTCCCTCAGCATCAGCCTTCCCCAGCATCAGCCTCTCTCCTCACAGCCTCAGCCTCTCTCCTTCCAGCCTCCCCCAGCATCAGCCTCTCTCCTTCCAGCCTCCGTCAGCATCAGCCTCCCCTTCCCAGCCTTCCCCAGGATCAGCCTCTCTCCTCCCAGCCTCCTTCCTCCCAGCCTCCCCCTCCCAGCCTCCCTCAGCATCAGCCTTCCCCTCCCAGTCTCCCCCAGCATCAGCCTCCCCAAGCATCAGCCTCCACCAGCATCAGCCTCTCTCCTTCCAGCCTCCCTCAGCATCAGCCTCCCCAAGCATCAGACTCCACCAGCATCAGCCTCTCTCCTTCCAGCCTCCCCCAGCATCAGCCTCCCCAAGCATCAGCCTCCACCAGCATCAGCCTCCCCTTCCCAGCCTTCCCCAGGATCAGTCTCTCTCCTCCCAGCCTCCTTCAGCATCAGCCTTCCCCTCCCAGTCTCCCCCAGCATCAGCCTCTGCCTCCCAGCCTTCCCCAAGATCAGCCTCTCTGCTCCCAGCCTCCTCCAGCACGCCGTGCTCCTCTGCCGACACTCACACACCCGATCGCATACACTCACACACACCCGATCCCGACACTCACACACACCCGATCGCATACACTGACACACACCCGATCGCATACACTCACACACACCCGATCGCATACACTCACACACACCCGATCGCATACACTCTCACACACCCGATCGCATACACTCACACACACCCGATCGCATACACTCACACACACAGACACTGACGATATCGCACATACGCGCTTATACTCACAACATCCGGAGATACCACATGCTTCTGGCCATGTGATCCTCCGGCAGGTTCTGGAAGATCACAACAGCACAGTATCGAGGCCGAGAAGCAAGCGATATCGCCGGATGCTGTGAGTGTGTGGATGCGATGTGATGTATGTGTGTGTGAGAGTGAGTGTGATCTGATGTGTGTATGTGTGTGCTGTTATGTGTGTGCGTGTGGATCTTCCGCCGCTGCAGGACCTTGATGCGCTTGTAACCATGGCATGGTTACCAACGTATCCCGTCCCCCGCTCGCACGGGAGCCCCCACACCACTGGGGGGACGGGGGGGGGGGGGGGGGGGGGAGTACAGTACTCACCTCCATGACAGCCGTGTCAGTTCGGGGAATGCGCGGGGGGGAGGGGGGCGGGGCCAGAGCTAGCGTGCATTGCGTGAGGGGGGCGGGGCGTGGCCGAATTGCCAATGCCTGCAGGGTGCCGGGGCGAGAGGCCAATCTGTGGGGGGGCGGAGCCTGGGCGAGCGGCTGGCCAATCCGTGTGGGGGCGCAGCCTGGGCGAGCGGCCAATCCGTGTGGGGGGGCGGGGCCATGGCGAGCCCAGCGGCCAATCAGCTTTGTGTCACCGTAAGGACACAATGTCACCGTAAGGACACAATTTTGGAGCATGACAGACAGACAGACAGACAGACAGACAGAATAAGGCAATTATATATAGATATGGGCTGAAAGTGCACACTCCCAGCTGCAATATGAGAGTTTTCACATCCAAATCGGAGAAAGGGTTTAGGAATCATAGCTCTGTAATGCATAGCCTCCTCTTTTTCAAGGGACAAAAAGTAATTGGACAAGGGACTCTAAGGGCTGCAATTAACTCTGAAGGCGTCTCCCTCGTTAACCTGTAATCAATGAAGTAGTCTAAAGGTCTGGGGTTGATTACAGGTGTGTGGTTTTGCATTTGGAAGCTGTTGCTGTGACCAGACAACATGCGGTCTAAGGAACTCTCAATTGAGGTGAAGCAGAACATCCTGAGGCAGAAAAAAAAGAAACAATCCATCAGAGAGATAGCAGACATGCTTGGAGTAGCAAAATCAACAGTCGGGTACATTCTGAGAAAAAAGGAATTGACTGGTGAGCTTGGGAACTCAAAAAGGCCTGGGCGTCCACGGATGACAACAGTGGTGGATGATCGCCGCATACTTTCTTTGGTGAAGAAGAACCCGTTCACAACATCAACTGAAGTCCAGAACACTCTCAGTGAAGTAGGTGTATCTGTCTCTAAGTCAACAGTAAAGAGAAGACTCCATGAAAGTAAATACAAAGGGTTCACATCTAGATGCAAACCATTCAGCAATTCCAAAAATAGACAGGCCAGAGTTAAATTTGCTGAAAAACACCTCATGAAGCCAGCTCAGTTCTGGAAAAGTATTCTATGGACAGATGAGACAAAGATCAACCTGTACCAGAATGATGGGAAGAAAAAAGTTTGGAGAAGAAAGGCAACGGCACATGATCCAAGGCACACCACATCCTCTGTAAAACATGGTGGAGGCAACGTGATGGCATGGGCATGCATGGCTTTCAATGGCACTGGGTCACTTGTGTTTATTGATGACATAACAGCAGGCAAGAGTAGCCGGATGAATTCTGAAGTGTACCGGGATATACTTTCAGCCCAGATTCAGCCAAATGCCGCAAAGTTGATCGGACGGCGCTTCATAGTACAGATGGACAATGACCCCAAGCATACAGCCAAAGCTACCCAGGAGTTCATGAGTGCAAAAAAGTGGAATATTCTGCAATGGCCAAGTCAATCACCAGATCTTAACCCAATTGAGCATGCATTTCACTTGCTCAAATCCAGACTTAAGACGGAAAGACCCACAAATAAGCAAGACCTGAAGGCTGCGGCTGTAAAGGCCTGGCAAAGCATTAAGAAGGAGGAAACCCAGCGTTTGGTGATGTCCATGGGTTCCAGACTTAAGGCAGTGATTGCCTCCAAAGGATTCGCAACAAAATATTGAAAATAAAAATATTTTGTTTGGGTTTGGTTTATTTGTCCAATTACTTTTGACCTCCTAAAATGTGGAGTGTTTGTAAAGAAATGTGTACAATTCCTACAATTTCTATCAGATATTTTTGTTCAAACCTTCAAATTAAATGTTACAATCTGCACTTGAATTCTGTTGTAGAGGTTTAATTTCAAATCCAATGTGGTGGCATGCAGAGCCCAACTCGCGAAAATTGTGTCACTGTCCAAATATTTCTGGACCTAACTGTAGTAATATAGTCCTCAGTGTGACAGTCCTGACATAGGACAGTGAGGAGACACTACTACTGGTATATAGTAATATAGTCCTCAGTGTGACAGTCCTGACATAGGACAGTGAGGAGACACTACTACTGGTATATAGTAATATAGTCCTCAGTGTGACAGTCCTGACATAGGACAGTGAGGAGACAGCACTACTGGTATATAGTAATATAGTCCTCAGTGTGACAGGCCTGACATAGGACAGTGAGGAGACACTACTACTGGTATATAGTAATATAGTCCTCAGTGTGACAGTCCTGACATAGGACAGTGAGGAGACAGCACTACTGGTATATAGTAATATAGTCCTCAGTGTGACAGTCCTGACATAGGACAGTGAGGAGACACCACTACCGGTATATAGTCCTCAGTGTGACAGTCCTGACATAGAACAGTGAGGAGACACTATTACCGGTATATAGTAATATAGTCCTCAGTGTAACAGTCCTGACATAGGGCAGTGAGGAGACACGATTACTGGTATATAGTAATATAGTCCTCAGTGTGACAGTCCTGACATAGGACAGTGAGGAGACAGCACTACTGGCATAAAGTAATATAGTCCTCAGTGTGACAGTCCTGACATACGGCAGTGAGGAGACAGCACTACTGGTATATAGTAATATAGTCCTCAGTGTGACAGTCCTGACATAGGGCAGTGAGGAGACATGATTACTGGTATATAGTAATATAGTCCTCAGTGTGACAGTCCTGACATAGGACAGTGAGGAGACACTACTACTGGTATATAGTAATATAGTCCTCAGTGTGACAGCCCTGACATAGGACAGTGAGGAGACACCACTACTGGTATATAGTAATATAGTCCTCAGTGTGACAGTCCTGACATAGGACAGTGAGGAGACACCACTACTGGTATATAGTAATATAGTCCTCAGTGTGACAGTCCTGACATAGGACAGTGAGGAGACACTACTACTGGTATATAGTAATATAGTCCTCAGTGTGACAGGCCTGACATAGGGCAGTGAGGAGACACTACTACCGGTATATAGTACTATAGTCCTCAGTGTGACAGTCCTGACATAGGACAGTGAGGAGACACCACTACTGGTACATAGTAATATAGTCCTCAGTGTAACAGTCCTGACATAGGGCAGTGAGGAGACACCACTACTGGTATATAGCAATATAGCCCTCAGTGTGACAGTCCTGACATAGGGCAGTGAGGAGACACTACTACTGGTATATAGTAATATAGTCCTCAGTGTGGCAGTCCTGACATAGGACAGTGAGGAGACACTACTACTGGTACATAGTAATATAGTCCTCAGTGTGACAGTCCTGACATAGGACACTGAGGAGACACTATTACTGGTATATAGTAATATAGTCCTCAGTGTGACAGTCCTGACATAGGGCAGTGAGGAGACACCACTACTGGTATATAGTAATATAGTCCTCAGTGTGACAGTCCTGACATAGGACAGTGAGGAGACACTATTACTGGTATATAGTAATATAGCCTTCAGTGTGACAGTCCTGACATAGGGCAGTGAGGAGACACCAGGGCAGTGAGGAGACACCACTACTGGTATATAGTAATATAGTCCTCAGTGTGACAGTCCTGACATAGGACAGTGAGGAGACAGCACTACTGGTATATAGTAATATAGTCCTCAGTGTGACAGTCCTGACATAGGACAGTGAGGAGACACTACTACTGGTATATAGTAAAATAGTCCTCAGTGTGACAGTCCTGACATAGGACAGTGAGGAGACACCACTACTGGTATATAGTAATATAGTCCTCAGTGTGACAGTCCTGACATAGGACAGTGAGGAGACACCACTACCGGTATATAGTCCTCAGTGTGACAGTCCTGACATAGAACAGTGAGGAGACACTATTACCGGTATATAGTAATATAGTCCTCAGTGTAACAGTCCTGACATAGGGCAGTGAGGAGACACGATTACTGGTATATAGTAATATAGTCCTCAGTGTGACAGTCCTGACATAGGACAGTGAGGAGACACCACTACTGGCATAAAGTAATATAGTCCTCAGTGTGACAGTCCTGACATACGGCAGTGAGGAGACAGCACTACTGGTATATAGTAATATAGTCCTCAGTGTGACAGTCCTGACATAGGACAGTGAGGAGACACCACTATTAGTATATAGTAATATAGTCCTCAGTGTGACAGTCCTGACATAGGACAGTGAGGAGACAGCACTACTGGCATAAAGTAATATAGTCCTCAGTGTGACAGTCCTGACATACGGCAGTGAGGAGACAGCACTACTGGTATATAGTAATATAGTCCTCAGTGTGACAGTCCTGACATAGGACAGTGAGGAGACACTATTACCGGTATATAGTAATATAGTCCTCAGTGTGACAGTCCTGACATAGAACAGTGAGGAGACACTATTACCGGTATATAGTAATATAGTCCTCAGTGTAACAGTCCTGACATAGGGCAGTGAGGAGACACGATTACTGGTATATAGTAATATAGTCCTCAGTGTGACAGTCCTGACATAGGACAGTGAGGAGACAGCACTACTGGCATAAAGTAATATAGTCCTCAGTGTGACAGTCCTGACATAGGACAGTGAGGAGACACCACTATTGGTATATAGTAATATAGTCCTCAGTGTGACAGTCCTGACATAGGACAGTGAGGAGACAGCACTACTGGAATAAAGTAATATAGTCCTCAGTGTGACAGTCCTGACATACGGCAGTGAGGAGACAGCACTACTGGTATATAGTAATATAGTCCTCAGTGTGACAGTCCTGACATAGGGCAGTGAGGAGACATGATTACTGGTATATAGTAATATAGTCCTCAGTGTGACAGTCCTGACATAGGACAGTGAGGAGACACCACTACTGGTATATAGTAATATAGTCCTCAGTGTGACAGCCCTGACATAGGACAGTGAGGAGACACCACTACTGGTATATAGTAATATAGTCCTCAGTGTGACAGTCCTGACATAGGACAGTGAGGAGACACTACTACTGGTATATAGTAATATAGTCCTCAGTGTGACAGGCCTGACATAGGGCAGTGAGGAGACACTACTACCGGTATATAGTACTATAGTCCTCAGTGTGACAGTCCTGACATAGGACAGTGAGGAGACACCACTACTGGTACATAGTAATATAGTCCTCAGTGTGACAGTCCTGACATAGGGCAGTGAGGAGACACTACTACTGGTATACAGTAATATAGTCCTCAGTGTGACAGTCCTGACATAGGACACTGAGGAGACACTATTACTGGTATATAGTAATATAGTCCTCAGTGTGACAGTCCTGACATAGGGCAGTGAGGAGACACCACTACTGGTATATAGTAATATAGTCCTCAGTGTGACAGTCCTGACATAGGACAGTGAGGAGACACTATTACTGGTATATAGTAATATAGCCCTCAGTGTGACAGTCCTGACATAGGGCAGTGAGGAGACACCACTACTGGTATATAGTAATATAGTCCTCAGTGTGACAGTCCTGACATAGGGCAGTGAGGAGACACCACTACTGGTATATAGTACTATAGTCCTCAGTGTGACAGTCCTGACATAGGACAGTGAGGAAACACCACTACTGGTATATAGTAATATAGTCCTCAGTGTGACAGTCCTGACATAGGGCAGTGAGGAGACACTACTACTGGTATATAGTAATATAGTCCTCAGTGTGACAGTCCTGACATAGGACAGTGAGGAGACACTACTACTGGTACATAGTAATATAGTCCTCAGTGTGACAGTCCTGACATAGGACACTGAGGAGACACTATTACTGGTATATAGTAATATAGTCCTCAGTGTGACAGTCCTGACATAGGGCAGTGAGGAGACACCACTACTGGTATATAGTAATATAGTCCTCAGTGTGACAGTCCTGACATAGGACAGTGAGGAGACACTACTACTGGTATATAGTAATATAGTCCTCAGTGTGACAGCCCTGACATAGGACAGTGAGGAGACACCACTACTGGTATATAGTAATATAGTCCTCAGTGTGACAGTCCTGACATAGGACAGTGAGGAGACACCACTACTGGTAGATAGTAATATAGTCCTCAGTGTGACAGTCCTGACATAGGACAGTGAGGAGACACTACTACTGGTATATAGTAATATAGTCCTCAGTGTGACAGGCCTGACATAGGGCAGTGAGGAGACACTACTACCGGTATATAGTACTATAGTCCTCAGTGTGACAGTCCTGACATAGGACAGTGAGGAGACACCACTACTGGTACATAGTAATATAGTCCTCAGTGTAACAGTCCTGACATAGGGCAGTGAGGAGACACCACTACTGGTATATAGCAATATAGCCCTCAGTGTGACAGTCCTGACATAGGGCAGTGAGAAGACACTACTACTGGTATATAGTAATATAGTCCTCAGTGTGACAGTCCTGACATAGGACAGTGAGGAGACACTACTACTGGTACATAGTAATATAGTCCTCAGTGTGACAGTCCTGACATAGGACACTGAGGAGACACTATTACTGGTATATAGTAATATAGTCCTCAGTGTGACAGTCCTGACATAGGGCAGTGAGGAGACACCACTACTGGTATATAGTAATATAGTCCTCAGTGTGACAGTCCTGACATAGGACAGTGAGGAGACACTATTACTGGTATATAGTAATATAGCCTTCAGTGTGACAGTCCTGACATAGGGCAGTGAGGAGACACCACTACTGGTATATAGTAATATAGTCCTCAGTGTGACAGTCCTGACATAGGACAGTGAGGAGACAGCACTACTGGTATATAGTAATATAGTCCTCAGTGTGACAGTCCTGACATAGGACAGTGAGGAGACACTACTACTGGTATATAGTAATATAGTCCTCAGTGTGACAGTCCTGACATAGGACAGTGAGGAGACAGCACTACTGGTATATAGTAATATAGTCCTCAGTGTGACAGTCCTGACATAGGACAGTGAGGAGACACCACTACCGGTATATAGTCCTCAGTGTGACAGTCCTGACATAGAACAGTGAGGAGACACTATTACCGGTATATAGTAATATAGTCCTCAGTGTAACAGTCCTGACATAGGGCAGTGAGGAGACACGATTACTGGTATATAGTAATATAGTCCTCAGTGTGACAGTCCTGACATAGGACAGTGAGGAGACACCACTACTGGCATAAAGTAATATAGTCCTCAGTGTGACAGTCCTGACATACGGCAGTGAGGAGACAGCACTACTGGTATATAGTAATATAGTCCTCAGTGTGACAGTCCTGACATAGGACAGTGAGGAGACACCACTATTAGTATATAGTAATATAGTCCTCAGTGTGACAGTCCTGACATAGGACAGTGAGGAGACAGCACTACTGGCATAAAGTAATATAGTCCTCAGTGTGACAGTCCTGACATAGGACAGTGAGGAGACACCACTACCGGTATATAGTCCTCAGTGTGACAGTCCTGACATAGGACAGTGAGGAGACAGCACTACTGGCATAAAATAATATAGTCCTCAGTGTGACAGTCCTGACATACGGCAGTGAGGAGACAGCACTACTGGTATATAGTAATATAGTCCTCAGTGTGACAGTCCTGACATAGGGCAGTGAGGAGACATGATTACTGGTATATAGTAATATAGTCCTCAGTGTGACAGTCCTGACATAGGACAGTGAGGAGACACTACTACTGGTATATAGTAATATAGTCCTCAGTGTGACAGTCCTGACATAGGACAGTGAGGAGACACCACTACTGGTATATAGTAATATAGTCCTCAGTGTGACAGTCCTGACATAGGACAGTGAGGAGACACTACTACTGGTATATAGTAATATAGTCCTCAGTGTGACAGGCCTGACATAGGGCAGTGAGGAGACACTACTACCGGTATATAGTACTATAGTCCTCAGTGTGACAGTCCTGACATAGGACAGTGAGGAGACACCACTACTGGTACATAGTAATATAGTCCTCAGTGTAACAGTCCTGACATAGGGCAGTGAGGAGACACCACTACTGGTATATAGCAATATAGCCCTCAGTGTGACAGTCCTGACATAGGGCAGTGAGGAGACACTACTACTGGTATATAGTAATATAGTCCTCAGTGTGACAGTCCTGACATAGGACAGTGAGGAGACACTACTACTGGTACATAGTAATATAGTCCTCAGTGTGACAGTCCTGACATAGGACACTGAGGAGACACTATTACTGGTATATAGTAATATAGTCCTCAGTGTGACAGTCCTGACATAGGGCAGTGAGGAGACACCACTACTGGTATATAGTAATATAGTCCTCAGTGTGACAGTCCTGACATAGGACAGTGAGGAGACACTATTACTGGTATATAGTAATATAGCCCTCAGTGTGACAGTCCTGACATAGGGCAGTTAGGAGACACCACTACTGGTATATAGTAATATAGTCCTCAGTGTGACAGTCCTGACATAGGACAGTGAGGAGACACCACTACTGGTATATAGTAATATAGTCCTCAGTGTGACAGTCCTGACATAGGACAGTGAGGAGACACTACTACTGGTATATAGTAATATAGTCCTCAGTGTGACAGTCCTGACATAGGGCAGTGAGGAGACAGCACTACTGGTACATAGTAATATAGTCCTCAGTGTAACAGTCCTGACATAGGGCAGTGAGGAGACACCACTACTGGTATATAGTACTATAGTCCTCAGTGTGACAGTCCTGACATAGGACAGTGAGGAGACACCACTACTGGTATATAGTAATATAGTCCTCAGTGTGACAGTCCTGACATAGGGCAGTGAGGAGACAATACTACTGGTATATAGTAATATAGTCCTCAGTGTGACAGTCCTGACATAGGACAGTGAGGAGACACTACTACTGGTACATAGTAATATAGTCCTCAGTGTGACAGTCCTGACATAGGACACTGAGGAGACACTATTACTGGTATATAGTAATATAGTCCTCAGTGTGACAGTCCTGACATAGGGCAGTGAGGAGACACCACTACTGGTATATAGTAATATAGTCCTCAGTGTGACAGTCCTGACATAGGACAGTGAGGAGACACTACTACTGGTATATAGTAATATAGTCCTCAGTGTGACAGGCCTGACATAGGGCAGTGAGGAGACACTACTACCGGTATATAGTACTATAGTCCTCAGTGTGACAGTCCTGACATAGGACAGTGAGGAGACACCACTACTGGTACATAGTAATATAGTCCTCAGTGTAACAGTCCTGACATAGGGCAGTGAGGAGACACCACTACTGGTATATAGCAATATAGCCCTCAGTGTGACAGTCCTGATATAGGGCAGTGAGGAGACACTACTACTGGTATATAGTAATATAGTCCTCAGTGTGACAGTCCTGACATAGGACAGTGAGGAGACACCACTACCGGTATATAGTCCTCAGTGTGACAGTCCTGACATAGAACAGTGAGGAGACACTATTACCGGTATATAGTAATATAGTCAGGGCCGTATTTACCATTAGGCACCCGTGGTCCGGTGCCTAGGGCGGCAGGTTGTGAGGGGCGGCACCTTCTGGCAGCAAAAAAAAAAAAAAAAAAATTTTTTTTTTTTTTTTTTTTTTTTACTTTTTTTTTTTCTGCGGCCGCCGAGCACAGGGAGCTGATTGACCCCGGAACTGCCGGCACCTGCACTTCCGGGGTCACAGGAACTGCCGGCGCCTGCACTTCCGGGGTCACAGGCGCGCGCCAATCAGCTCCTTCCTCTGTGCTGCGTCCACTGCTGTGTGGACGTCACATGCAGAGGACAGCACAGCAGGACGCCGCGGAGGACGCCGTGATGGAAGCCGGTGTCAGAAGAGGATACTCATGTGAGCCAGAAAGATGGCGGCGGGCACTGGAGCAAGTAAATGGATTCATAAGGAGCGTGGGAGTGTCTCTAATGCAGACCGGAGATCTGCGCATGCGGGGGGGGGGAGGCGGCCAAGGCTGATACTGGGGGGAGGCAGAGGCTGAGACTGGGGGGAGGCTGGAGGGAGGCAGAGGCTGAGACTGGGGGGAGGCTGGAGGGAGGCTGAGACTGGACGGAGGCAGAGGCTGAGACTGGGGGGAGGCTGGAGGGAGGCAGAGGCTGAGACTGGAGGGAGGCAGCGGCTGAAACTGGGGGAAGGCTGGAGGGAGGCAGAGGCAGAGACTGGGGGGAGGCTGGAGGGAGGCAGAGACTGGGGGGAGGCTGGAGGGAGGCAGGGACTGGGGGGAGGCTGGAGGGAGGCAGAGGCAGAGACTGGGGGGAGGCTGGAGGGAGGCAGAGGCAGACTGGGGGGAGGCTGGAGGGAGGCAGAGGCAGAGACTGGGGGGAGGCTGGAGGGAGGCAGAGGCAAAGACTGGGGGGAGGCTGGAGGGAGGCAGAGACTGGGGGGAGGCTGGAGGGAGGCAGAGGCAGAGACAGAGACTGAGGGGAGGCTGGAGGGAGGCAGAGGCTGAGACTGGGGGGAGGCTGGAGGGAGGCAGAGGCAGAGACTGGGGGGAGGCTGGAGGGAGGCAGAAGCAGAGACTGGGGGGAGGCTGGAGGGAGGCAGAAGCAGAGACTGGGGGGAGGCTGGAGGGAGGCAGAAGCAGAGACTGGGGGGAGGCAGAGACTGGGGGGAGGCTGGAGGGAGGCAGAGGCAGAGACTGGGGGGAGGCTGGAGGGAG
The DNA here is from genome assembly GCF_048569485.1 of Anomaloglossus baeobatrachus. NCBI lineage: Eukaryota > Metazoa > Chordata > Amphibia > Anura > Aromobatidae > Anomaloglossus > Anomaloglossus baeobatrachus. The sequence goes on along the minus strand of NC_134358.1, from coordinate 380,553,819 downwards.
GCAGAGGCTGAGACTGGGGGGAGGCTGGAGGGAGGCAGAGGCTGGGACTGGGGGGAGGCTGGAGGGGGGCTGAGGCTGAGACTGGAGGGAGGCTGGAGAGAGGCTGAGACTGGAAGGAGGCTGGAGGGAGGCTGAGACTGGAGGGAGGCTGGAGGGAGGCTGAGACTGGGGGGAGGCTGGAGGGAGGCTGAGACTGGGGGGAGGCTGGAGGGAGGCTGAGACTGGGGGGAGGCTGGAGGGAGGCAGAAGCTGAGACCGGAGGGAGGCTGAGACTGGGGGGAGGCTGGAGGGAGGCTGAGGCTGAGACTGGGGGGAGGCTGGAGGGAGGCTGAGACTGGAGGGAGGCTGAGGCTGAGACTTGAGGGAGGCTGAGGCTGAGACTGGAGGGAGGCTGGAGGGAGGCAGAGGCTGAGACTGGGGGGAGGCTGGAGGGAGGCAGAGGCTAAGACTGGGGGAAGGCTGGAGGGAGGCAGAGGCTGAATCTGGGGGAGGCTGGAGGGAGGCAGAAGCAGAGACTGGGGGGAGGCTGGAGGGAGGTAGAGACTGGGGGGAGGCTGGAGGGAGGCAGAGGCAGAGACTGGGGGGAGGCTGGAGGGAGGCAGAGGCTGAGACTGGGGGGAGGCTGGAGGGAGGCAGAGGCTGGGACTGGGGGGAGGCTGGAGGGGGGCTGAGGCTGAGACTGGAGGGAGGCTGGAGGGGGGCTGAGGCTGAGACTGGAGGGAGGCTGGAGAGAGGCTGAGACTGGAAGGAGGCTGGAGGGAGGCTGAGACTGGAGGGAGGCTGGAGGGAGGCTGAGACTGGGGGGAGGCTGGAGGGAGGCTGAGACTGGGGGGAGGCTGGAGGGAGGCTGAGACTGGGGGGAGGCTGGAGGGAGGCAGAAGCTGAGACCGGAGGGAGGCTGAGACTGGGGGGAGGCTGGAGGGAGGCTGAGGCTGAGACTGGGGGGAGGCTGGAGGGAGGCTGAGACTGGAGGGAGGCTGAGGCTGAGACTTGAGGGAGGCTGAGGCTGAGACTGGAGGGAGGCTGGAGGGAGGCAGAGGCTGAGACTGGGGGGAGGCTGGAGGGAGGCAGAGGCTGAGACTGGGGGAAGGCTGGAGGGAGGCAGAGGCTGAATCTGGGGGAGGCTGGAGGGAGGCAGAGGCTGAGACTGGGGGGAGGCTGGAGGGAGGCAGAGGCTGAGACTGGGGGGAGGCTGGAGGGAGGCAGAGGCTGAATCTGGGGGAGGCTGGAGGGAGGCAGAGGCTGAGACTAGGGGGAGGCTGGAGGGAGGCAGAGACTGAGACTGGGGGAAGGCTGGAGGGAGGCAGAGGCTGAATCTGGGGGAGGCTGGAGGGAGGCAGAGGCTGAGACTGGGGGGAGGCTGGAGGGAGGCAGAGGCTGAGACTGGGGGGAGGCTGGATGGAGGCAGAGGCTAAGACTGGGGGTAGGTAGAGGCTGAGACTGGGGGGAGGCTGGAGGGAAACTGAGGCTGAGACTGGGGGAAGGCTGGAGGGAGGCTGAGACTGGAGGGGGGCTGAGGCGGAGACTGGGGGAGGCTGGAGGGAGGCTGAGGAGACTGGAGGGAGGCTGAGGCGGAGACTGGGGGGAGGCTGGAGGGAGGCTGAGGCGGAGACTGGGGCAGGCTGAGGCTGGGGGGAGGCAAAGGCTGAGACTGGGGGAGAGAGGCTGATGTTGAGGGAAGATAGAGGCTGATGCTGGGGGAGAGAGGCTGATGCTGGCTGGGGGAGTGGGAGAGAGGGGCTAATGCTAGAGACCGAGGACAAGGGATGAGGGATAGTGCAATGACAAAATCGATTGGGTGGGGGGAGTGTAAGGACTCAGAATAAGAGGGGGGCAGCATTGGGAGCTCATTATGAAGAAGGGGCAGCATGTGTGAGATCAGTATGGAGTGGAGCAATGTAGGGGAGTCAATATCAAGAGTGGGGTAGTGTGTGTGGGGGGGTCTCAGCATAAGCGTTAGTGTGGTGGTCTTAGCATGAGTGGGGCAACATGAAGGTCTCATTATGGAAAAGAGGAAGGCAGCATTAGGAGCTCATGGAGAGGGACAGCATGCAAGGGACATTGTGAGAAGGGGGCAGCATGCATGGGACATTGTGAGGAGGGAGCAGCATGCATGGGACATTGTGAGGAGGGGGCAGCATGCATGGGACATTGTGAGGAGAGAGCAGCATGCAAGGGACATTGTGAGGAGGGGGCAGCATGCATGGGACATTGTGAGGCGGGAGCAGCATGCATGAGACATTGTGAGGAGGGAGCAGCATGCATGGGACATTGTGAGGAGGGAGCAGCATGCATGGGACATTGTGAAGAGGGGGCAGCATGCATGGGACATTGTGAGGAGGGAGCAGCATGCATGGGACATTGTGAGGAGGGGGCAGCATGCATGGGACATTGTGAGGAGGGGGCAGCATGCATGGGACATTGTAAGGAGGGGGCAGCATGCATGGGACATTGTGAGGAGGGAGCAGCATGCATGGGACATTGTGAGGAGGGAGCAGCATGCATGGGACATTGTGAGGAGGGAGCAGCATGCATGGGACATTGTGAGGAGGGAGCAGCATGCATGGGACATTGTGAGGAGGGAGCAGCATGCATGGGACATTGTGAGGAGGGAGCAGCATGCATGGGACATTGTGAGGAGGGGGCAGCATGCATGGGACATTGTGAGGAGGGGGCAGCATGCATGGGACATTGTGAGGAGGGGGCAGCATGCATGGGACATTGTGAGGAGGGGGCAGCATGCATGGGACATTGTGAGCAGGGGGCAGCATGCATGGGACATTGTGAGGAGGGGGCAGCATGCATGGGACATTGTGAGGAGGGGGCAGCATGCATGGGACATTGTGAGGAGGGGGCAGCATGCATGGGACATTGTGAGGAGGGGGCAGCATGCATGTGACACTGTGAGGAGGGGGCAGCATGCATGGGACATTGTGAGCAGGGGGCAGCATGCATGGGACATTGTGAGGAGGGGGCAGCATGCATGGGACATTGTGAGCAGGGGGCAGCATGCATGGGACATTGTCCTCACATCATGCTGCTCCCTCCTCACAATGTACAGATCATATTTCATAATCGAGGAAGGTGTGGTGGATATACAGTAGTTTATAAGGGAGGGCAGAGTGGTGTTTTAGTTTATTAGGGGCAGTGTGACAGTCACAGTATATAAGTGGGGACGGTGTGGTGGGAATATTTTATACACATGCTATGTTTTGATGTGCCTGTGGTGATTCCCATTGGGGGGGGGGTTAGTTTCTTATTGATACTTTTTAAAGTGTTTTACAGAGTAGATCTGCCTTAAACAGATGTCGTGTGCGAAAACTCAGTTTTACGTTGTCACTAAGGGGCGCGACCACTTAAAGTGCCTAGGGCAGCACGAAGGCAAAATACAGCCCTGAATATAGTCCTCAGTGTAACAGTCCTGACATAGGGCAGTGAGGAGACACGATTACTGGTATATAGTAATATAGTCCTCAGTGTGACAGTCCTGACATAGGACAGTGAGGAGACAGCACTACTGGCATAAAGTAATATAGTCCTCAGTGTGACAGTCCTGACATACGGCAGTGAGGAGACAGCACTACTGGTATATAGTAATATAGTCCTCAGTGTGACAGTCCTGACATAGGACAGTGAGGAGACACCACTATTGGTATATAGTAATATAGTCCTCAGTGTGACAGTCCTGACATAGGATAGTGAGGAGACAGCACTACTGGCATAAAGTAATATAGTCCTCAGTGTGACAGTCCTGACATACGGCAGTGAGGAGACAGCACTACTGGTATATAGTAATATAGTCCTCAGTGTGACAGTCCTGACATAGGGCAGTGAGGAGACATGATTACTGGTATATAGTAATATAGTCCTCAGTGTGACAGTCCTGACATAGGACAGTGAGGAGACACTACTACTGGTATATAGTAATATAGTCCTCAGTGTGACAGCCCTGACATAGGACAGTGAGGAGACACCACTACTGGTATATAGTAATATAGTCCTCAGTGTGACAGTCCTGACATAGGACAGTGAGGAGACACCACTACTGGTATATAGTAATATAGTCCTCAGTGTGACAGTCCTGACATAGGACAGTGAGGAGACACTACTACTGGTATATAGTAATATAGTCCTCAGTGTGACAGGCCTGACATAGGACAGTGAGGAGACACTACTACCGGTATATAGTACTATAGTCCTCAGTGTGACAGTCCTGACATAGGACAGTGAGGAGACACCACTACTGGTACATAGTAATATAGTCCTCAGTGTAACAGTCCTGACATAGGGCAGTGAGGAGACACCACTACTGGTATATAGCAATATAGCCCTCAGTGTGACAGTCCTGACATAGGACAGTGAGGAGACACTACTACTGGTATATAGTAATATAGTCCTCAGTGTGACAGCCCTGACATAGGACAGTGAGGAGACACCACTACTGGTATATAGTAATATAGTCCTCAGTGTGACAGTCCTGACATAGGACAGTGAGGAGACACCACTACTGGTATATAGTAATATAGTCCTCAGTGTGACAGTCCTGACATAGGACAGTGAGGAGACACTACTACTGGTATATAGTAATATAGTCCTCAGTGTGACAGTCCTGACATAGGACAGTGAGGAGACACTACTACCGGTATATAGTACTATAGTCCTCAGTGTGACAGTCCTGACATAGGACAGTGAGGAGACACCACTACTGGTACATAGTAATATAGTCCTCAGTGTAACAGTCCTGACATAGGGCAGTGAGGAGACACCACTACTGGTATATAGCAATATAGCCCTCAGTGTGACAGTCCTGACATAGGGCAGTGAGGAGACACTACTACTGGTATATAGTAATATAGTCCTCAGTGTGACAGTCCTGACATAGGACAGTGAGGAGACACTACTACTGGTACATAGTAATATAGTCCTCAGTGTGACAGTCCTGACATAGGACAGTGAGGAGACACTACTACTGGTATATAGTAATATAGTCCTCAGTGTGACAGCCCTGACATAGGACAGTGAGGAGACACCACTACTGTTATATAGTAATATAGTCCTCAGTGTGACAGTCCTGACATAGGGCAGTGAGGAGACATGATTACTGGTATATAGTAATATAGTCCTCAGTGTGACAGTCCTGACATAGGACAGTGAGGAGACACTACTACTGGTACATAGTAATATAGTCCTCAGTGTGACAGTCCTGACATAGGACACTGAGGAGACACTATTACTGGTATATAGTAATATAGTCCTCAGTGTGACAGTCCTGACATAGGGCAGTGAGGAGACACCACTACTGGTATATAGTAATATAGTCCTCAGTGTGACAGTCCTGACATAGGACAGTGAGGAGACACTATTACTGGTATATAGTAATATAGCCCTCAGTGTGACAGTCCTGACATAGGGCAGTTAGGAGACACCACTACTGGTATATAGTAATATAGTCCTCAGTGTGACAGTCCTGACATAGGACAGTGAGGAGACACCACTACTGGTATATAGTAATATAGTCCTCAGTGTGACAGTCCTGACATAGGACAGTGAGGAGACACTACTACTGGTATATAGTACTATAGTCCTCAGTGTGACAGTCCTGACATAGGACAGTGAGGAGACACCACTACTGGTATATAGTAATATAGTCCTCAGTGTGACAGTCCTGACATAGGGCAGTGAGGAGACAATACTACTGGTATATAGTAATATAGTCCTCAGTGTGACAGTCCTGACATAGGACAGTGAGGAGACACTACTACTGGTACATAGTAATATAGTCCTCAGTGTGACAGTCCTGACATAGGACACTGAGGAGACACTATTACTGGTATATAGTAATATAGTCCTCAGTGTGACAGTCCTGACATAGGGCAGTGAGGAGACACCACTACTGGTATATAGTAATATAGTCCTCAGTGTGACAGTCCTGACATAGGACAGTGAGGAGACACTACTACTGGTATATAGTAATATAGTCCTCAGTGTGACAGGCCTGACATAGGGCAGTGAGGAGACACTACTACCGGTATATAGTACTATAGTCCTCAGTGTGACAGTCCTGACATAGGACAGTGAGGAGACACCACTACTGGTACATAGTAATATAGTCCTCAGTGTAACAGTCCTGACATAGGGCAGTGAGGAGACACCACTACTGGTATATAGCAATATAGCCCTCAGTGTGACAGTCCTGATATAGGGCAGTGAGGAGACACTACTACTGGTATATAGTAATATAGTCCTCAGTGTGACAGTCCTGACATAGGACAGTGAGGAGACACCACTACCGGTATATAGTCCTCAGTGTGACAGTCCTGACATAGAACAGTGAGGAGACACTATTACCGGTATATAGTAATATAGTCAGGGCCGTATTTACCATTAGGCACCCGTGGTCCGGTGCCTAGGGCGGCAGGTTGTGAGGGGCGGCACCTTCTGGCAGCAAAAAAAATAAAAAAAAAAAATTTTTTTTTTTTTTTTTTTTTTTTTTTTTTTACTTTTTTTTTTTCTGCGGCCGCCGAGCACAGGGAGCTGATTGACCCCGGAACTGCCGGCACCTGCACTTCCGGGGTCACAGGAACTGCCGGCGCCTGCACTTCCGGGGTCACAGGCGCGCGCCAATCAGCTCCTTCCTCTGTGCTGCGTCCACTGCTGTGTGGACGTCACATGCAGAGGACAGCACAGCAGGACGCCGCGGAGGACGCCGTGATGGAAGCCGGTGTCAGAAGAGGATACTCATGTGAGCCAGAAAGATGGCGGCGGGCACTGGAGCAAGTAAATGGATTCATAAGGAGCGTGGGAGTGTCTCTAATGCAGACCGGAGATCTGCGCATGCGGGGGGGGGGGAGGCGGCCAAGGCTGATACTGGGGGGAGGCAGAGGCTGAGACTGGGGGGAGGCTGGAGGGAGGCAGAGGCTGAGACTGGGGGGAGGCTGGAGGGAGGCTGAGACTGGACGGAGGCAGAGGCTGAGACTGGGGGGAGGCTGGAGGGAGGCAGAGGCTGAGACTGGAGGGAGGCAGCGGCTGAAACTGGGGGAAGGCTGGAGGGAGGCAGAGGCAGAGACTGGGGGGAGGCTGGAGGGAGGCAGAGGCAGAGACTGGGGGGAGGCTGGAGGGAGGCAGGGACTGGGGGGAGGCTGGAGGGAGGCAGAGGCAGAGACTGGGGGGAGGCTGGAGGGAGGCAGAGGCAGACTGGGGGGAGGCTGGAGGGAGGCAGAGGCAGAGACTGGGGGGAGGCTGGAGGGAGGCAGAGGCAAAGACTGGGGGGAGGCTGGAGGGAGGCAGAGACTGGGGGGAGGCTGGAGGGAGGCAGAGGCAGAGACAGAGACTGAGGGGAGGCTGGAGGGAGGCAGAGGCTGAGACTGGGGGGAGGCTGGAGGGAGGCAGAGGCAGAGACTGGGGGGAGGCTGGAGGGAGGCAGAAGCAGAGACTGGGGGGAGGCTGGAGGGAGGCAGAAGCAGAGACTGGGGGGAGGCTGGAGGGAGGCAGAAGCAGAGACTGGGGGGAGGCAGAGACTGGGGGGAGGCTGGAGGGAGGCAGAGGCAGAGACTGGGGGGAGGCTGGAGGGAGGCAGAGGCTGAGACTGGGGGGAGGCTGGAGGGAGGCAGAGGCTGGGACTGGGGGGAGGCTGGAGGGGGGCTGAGGCTGAGACTGGAGGGAGGCTGGAGAGAGGCTGAGACTGGAAGGAGGCTGGAGGGAGGCTGAGACTGGAGGGAGGCTGGAGGGAGGCTGAGACTGGGGGGAGGCTGGAGGGAGGCTGAGACTGGGGGGAGGCTGGAGGGAGGCTGAGACTGGGGGGAGGCTGGAGGGAGGCAGAAGCTGAGACCGGAGGGAGGCTGAGACTGGGGGGAGGCTGGAGGGAGGCTGAGGCTGAGACTGGGGGGAGGCTGGAGGGAGGCTGAGACTGGAGGGAGGCTGAGGCTGAGACTTGAGGGAGGCTGAGGCTGAGACTGGAGGGAGGCTGGAGGGAGGCAGAGGCTGAGACTGGGGGGAGGCTGGAGGGAGGCAGAGGCTAAGACTGGGGGAAGGCTGGAGGGAGGCAGAGGCTGAATCTGGGGGAGGCTGGAGGGAGGCAGAAGCAGAGACTGGGGGGAGGCTGGAGGGAGGCAGAGACTGGGGGGAGGCTGGAGGGAGGCAGAGGCAGAGACTGGGGGGAGGCTGGAGGGAGGCAGAGGCTGAGACTGGGGGGAGGCTGGAGGGAGGCAGAGGCTGGGACTGGGGGGAGGCTGGAGGGGGGCTGAGGCTGAGACTGGAGGGAGGCTGGAGAGAGGCTGAGACTGGAAGGAGGCTGGAGGGAGGCTGAGACTGGAGGGAGGCTGGAGGGAGGCTGAGACTGGGGGGAGGCTGGAGGGAGGCTGAGACTGGGGGGAGGCTGGAGGGAGGCTGAGACTGGGGGGAGGCTGGAGGGAGGCAGAAGCTGAGACCGGAGGGAGGCTGAGACTGGGGGGAGGCTGGAGGGAGGCTGAGGCTGAGACTGGGGGGAGGCTGGAGGGAGGCTGAGACTGGAGGGAGGCTGAGGCTGAGACTTGAGGGAGGCTGAGGCTGAGACTGGAGGGAGGCTGAGACTGGAGGGAGGCTGAGGCTGAGACTTGAGGGAGGCTGAGGCTGAGACTGGAGGGAGGCTGGAGGGAGGCAGAGGCTGAGACTGGGGGGAGGCTGGAGGGAGGCAGAGGCTGAGACTGGGGGAAGGCTGGAGGGAGGCAGAGGCTGAATCTGGGGGAGGCTGGAGGGAGGCAGAGGCTGAGACTGGGGGGAGGCTGGAGGGAGGCAGAGGCTGAGACTGGGGGGAGGCTGGAGGGAGGCAGAGGCTGAATCTGGGGGAGGCTGGAGGGAGGCAGAGGCTGAGACTAGGGGGAGGCTGGAGGGAGGCAGAGACTGAGACTGGGGGAAGGCTGGAGGGAGGCAGAGGCTGAATCTGGGGGAGGCTGGAGGGAGGCAGAGGCTGAGACTGGGGGGAGGCTGGAGGGAGGCAGAGGCTGAGACTGGGGGGAGGCTGGATGGAGGCAGAGGCTAAGACTGGGGGTAGGTAGAGGCTGAGACTGGGGGGAGGCTGGAGGGAAACTGAGGCTGAGACTGGGGGAAGGCTGGAGGGAGGCTGAGACTGGAGGGGGGCTGAGGCGGAGACTGGGGGAGGCTGGAGGGAGGCTGAGGAGGAGACTGGAGGGAGGCTGAGGCGGAGACTGGGGGGAGGCTGGAGGGAGGCTGAGGCGGAGACTGGGGCAGGCTGAGGCTGGGGGGAGGCAAAGGCTGAGACTGGGGGAGAGAGGCTGATGTTGAGGGAAGATAGAGGCTGATGCTGGGGGAGAGAGGCTGATGCTGGCTGGGGGAGTGGGAGAGAGGGGCTAATGCTAGAGACCGAGGACAAGGGATGAGGGATAGTGCAATGACAAAATCGATTGGGTGGGGGGAGTGTAAGGACTCAGAATAAGAGGGGGGCAGCATTGGGAGCTCATTATGAAGAAGGGGCAGCATGTGTGAGATCAGTATGGAGTGGAGCAATGTAGGGGAGTCAATATCAAGAGTGGGGTAGTGTGTGTGGGGGGGTCTCAGCATAAGCGTTAGTGTGGTGGTCTTAGCATGAGTGGGGCAACATGAAGGTCTCATTATGGAAAAGAGGAAGGCAGCATTAGGAGCTCATGGAGAGGGACAGCATGCAAGGGACATTGTGAGAAGGGGGCAGCATGCATGGGACATTGTGAGGAGGGAGCAGCATGCATGGGACATTGTGAGGAGGGGGCAGCATGCATGGGACATTGTGAGGAGAGAGCAGCATGCAAGGGACATTGTGAGGAGGGGGCAGCATGCATGGGACATTGTGAGGCGGGAGCAGCATGCATGAGACATTGTGAGGAGGGAGCAGCATGCATGGGACATTGTGAGGAGGGAGCAGCATGCATGGGACATTGTGAAGAGGGGGCAGCATGCATGGGACATTGTGAGGAGGGAGCAGCATGCATGGGACATTGTGAGGAGGGGGCAGCATGCATGGGACATTGTGAGGAGGGGGCAGCATGCATGGGACATTGTAAGGAGGGGGCAGCATGCATGGGACATTGTGAGGAGGGAGCAGCATGCATGGGACATTGTGAGGAGGGAGCAGCATGCATGGGACATTGTGAGGAGGGAGCAGCATGCATGGGACATTGTGAGGAGGGAGCAGCATGCATGGGACATTGTGAGGAGGGAGCAGCATGCATGGGACATTGTGAGGAGGGAGCAGCATGCATGGGACATTGTGAGGAGGGGGCAGCATGCATGGGACATTGTGAGGAGGGGGCAGCATGCATGGGACATTGTGAGGAGGGGGCAGCATGCATGGGACATTGTGAGGAGGGGGCAGCATGCATGGGACATTGTGAGCAGGGGGCAGCATGCATGGGACATTGTGAGGAGGGGGCAGCATGCATGGGACATTGTGAGGAGGGGGCAGCATGCATGGGACATTGTGAGGAGGGGGCAGCATGCATGGGACATTGTGAGGAGGGGGCAGCATGCATGTGACACTGTGAGGAGGGGGCAGCATGCATGGGACATTGTGAGCAGGGGGCAGCATGCATGGGACATTGTGAGCAGGGGGCAGCATGCATGGGACATTGTGAGGAGGGGGCAGCATGCATGGGACATTGTGAGCAGGGGGCAGCATGCATGGGACATTGTCCTCACATCATGCTGCTCCCTCCTCACAATGTACAGATCATATTTCATAATCGAGGAAGGTGTGGTGGATATACAGTAGTTTATAAGGGAGGGCAGAGTGGTGTTTTAGTTTATTAGGGGCAGTGTGACAGTCACAGTATATAAGTGGGGACGGTGTGGTGGGAATATTTTATACACATGCTATGTTTTGATGTGCCTGTGGTGATTCCCATTGGGGGGGGGGTTAGTTTCTTATTGATACTTTTTAAAGTGTTTTACAGAGTAGATCTGCCTTAAACAGATGTCGTGTGCGAAAACTCAGTTTTACGTTGTCACTAAGGGGCGCGACCACTTAAAGTGCCTAGGGCAGCACGAAGGCAAAATACAGCCCTGAATATAGTCCTCAGTGTAACAGTCCTGACATAGGGCAGTGAGGAGACACGATTACTGGTATATAGTAATATAGTCCTCAGTGTGACAGTCCTGACATAGGACAGTGAGGAGACAGCACTACTGGCATAAAGTAATATAGTCCTCAGTGTGACAGTCCTGACATACGGCAGTGAGGAGACAGCACTACTGGTATATAGTAATATAGTCCTCAGTGTGACAGTCCTGACATAGGACAGTGAGGAGACACCACTATTGGTATATAGTAATATAGTCCTCAGTGTGACAGTCCTGACATAGGACAGTGAGGAGACAGCACTACTGGCATAAAGTAATATAGTCCTCAGTGTGACAGTCCTGACATACGGCAGTGAGGAGACAGCACTACTGGTATATAGTAATATAGTCCTCAGTGTGACAGTCCTGACATAGGGCAGTGAGGAGACATGATTACTGGTATATAGTAATATAGTCCTCAGTGTGACAGTCCTGACATAGGACAGTGAGGAGACACTACTACTGGTATATAGTAATATAGTCCTCAGTGTGACAGCCCTGACATAGGACAGTGAGGAGACACCACTACTGGTATATAGTAATATAGTCCTCAGTGTGACAGTCCTGACATAGGACAGTGAGGAGACACCACTACTGGTATATAGTAATATAGTCCTCAGTGTGACAGTCCTGACATAGGACAGTGAGGAGACACTACTACTGGTATATAGTAATATAGTCCTCAGTGTGACAGGCCTGACATAGGACAGTGAGGAGACACTACTACCGGTATATAGTACTATAGTCCTCAGTGTGACAGTCCTGACATAGGACAGTGAGGAGACACCACTACTGGTACATAGTAATATAGTCCTCAGTGTAACAGTCCTGACATAGGGCAGTGAGGAGACACCACTACTGGTATATAGCAATATAGCCCTCAGTGTGACAGTCCTGACATAGGACAGTGAGGAGACACTACTACTGGTATATAGTAATATAGTCCTCAGTGTGACAGCCCTGACATAGGACAGTGAGGAGACACCACTACTGGTATATAGTAATATAGTCCTCAGTGTGACAGTCCTGACATAGGACAGTGAGGAGACACCACTACTGGTATATAGTAATATAGTCCTCAGTGTGACAGTCCTGACATAGGACAGTGAGGAGACACTACTACTGGTATATAGTAATATAGTCCTCAGTGTGACAGTCCTGACATAGGACAGTGAGGAGACACTACTACCGGTATATAGTACTATAGTCCTCAGTGTGACAGTCCTGACATAGGACAGTGAGGAGACACCACTACTGGTACATAGTAATATAGTCCTCAGTGTAACAGTCCTGACATAGGGCAGTGAGGAGACACCACTACTGGTATATAGCAATATAGCCCTCAGTGTGACAGTCCTGACATAGGGCAGTGAGGAGACACTACTACTGGTATATAGTAATATAGTCCTCAGTGTGACAGTCCTGACATAGGACAGTGAGGAGACACTACTACTGGTACATAGTAATATAGTCCTCAGTGTGACAGTCCTGACATAGGACAGTGAGGAGACACTACTACTGGTATATAGTAATATAGTCCTCAGTGTGACAGCCCTGACATAGGACAGTGAGGAGACACCACTACTGTTATATAGTAATATAGTCCTCAGTGTGACAGTCCTGACATAGGGCAGTGAGGAGACATGATTACTGGTATATAGTAATATAGTCCTCAGTGTGACAGTCCTGACATAGGACAGTGAGGAGACACTACTACTGGTATATAGTAATATAGTCCTCAGTGTGACAGCCCTGACATAGGACACTGAGGAGACACTATTACTGGTATATAGTAATATAGTCCTCAGTGTGACAGTCCTGACATAGGGCAGTGAGGAGACACCACTACTGGTATATAGTAATATAGTCCTCAGTGTGACAGTCCTGACATAGGACAGTGAGGAGACACTATTACTGGTATATAGTAATATAGCCTTCAGTGTGACAGTCCTGACATAGGGCAGTGAGGAGACACCACTACTGGTATATAGTAATATAGTCCTCAGTGTGACAGTCCTGACATAGGACAGTGAGGAGAGAGCACTACTGGTATATAGTAATATAGTCCTCAGTGTGACAGTCCTGACATAGGACAGTGAGGAGACAGCACTACTGGTATATAGTAATATAGTCCTCAGTGTGACAGTCCTGACATAGGACAGTGAGGAGACACCACTACCGGTATATAGTCCTCAGTGTGACAGTCCTGACATAGAACAGTGAGGAGACACTATTACCGGTATATAGTAATATAGTCCTCAGTGTAACAGTCCTGACATAGGGCAGTGAGGAGACACGATTACTGGTATATAGTAATATAGTCCTCAGTGTGACAGTCCTGACATAGGACAGTGAGGAGACACTACTACTGGTATATAGTAATATAGTCCTCAGTGTGACAGTCCTGACATAGGACAGTGAGGAGACACTACTACCGGTATATAGTACTATAGTCCTCAGTGTGACAGTCCTGACATAGGACAGTGAGGAGACACCACTACTGGTACATAGTAATATAGTCCTCAGTGTAACAGTCCTGACATAGGGCAGTGAGGAGACACCACTACTGGTATATAGCAATATAGCCCTCAGTGTGACAGTCCTGACATAGGGCAGTGAGGAGACACTACTACTGGTATATAGTAATATAGTCCTCAGTGTGACAGTCCTGACATAGGACAGTGAGGAGACACTACTACTGGTACATAGTAATATAGTCCTCAGTGTGACAGTCCTGACATAGGACAGTGAGGAGACACTACTACTGGTATATAGTAATATAGTCCTCAGTGTGACAGCCCTGACATAGGACAGTGAGGAGACACCACTACTGTTATATAGTAATATAGTCCTCAGTGTGACAGTCCTGACATAGGGCAGTGAGGAGACATGATTACTGGTATATAGTAATATAGTCCTCAGTGTGACAGTCCTGACATAGGACAGTGAGGAGACACTACTACTGGTATATAGTAATATAGTCCTCAGTGTGACAGCCCTGACATAGGACACTGAGGAGACACTATTACTGGTATATAGTAATATAGTCCTCAGTGTGACAGTCCTGACATAGGGCAGTGAGGAGACACCACTACTGGTATATAGTAATATAGTCCTCAGTGTGACAGTCCTGACATAGGACAGTGAGGAGACACTATTACTGGTATATAGTAATATAGCCTTCAGTGTGACAGTCCTGACATAGGGCAGTGAGGAGACACCACTACTGGTATATAGTAATATAGTCCTCAGTGTGACAGTCCTGACATAGGACAGTGAGGAGAGAGCACTACTGGTATATAGTAATATAGTCCTCAGTGTGACAGTCCTGACATAGGACAGTGAGGAGACAGCACTACTGGTATATAGTAATATAGTCCTCAGTGTGACAGTCCTGACATAGGACAGTGAGGAGACACCACTACCGGTATATAGTCCTCAGTGTGACAGTCCTGACATAGAACAGTGAGGAGACACTATTACCGGTATATAGTAATATAGTCCTCAGTGTAACAGTCCTGACATAGGGCAGTGAGGAGACACGATTACTGGTATATAGTAATATAGTCCTCAGTGTGACAGTCCTGACATAGGACAGTGAGGAGACACCACTACTGGCATAAAGTAATATAGTCCTCAGTGTGACAGTCCTGACATACGGCAGTGAGGAGACAGCACTACTGGTATATAGTAATATAGTCCTCAGTGTGACAGTCCTGACATAGGACAGTGAGGAGACAGCACTACTGGCATAAAGTAATATAGTCCTCAGTGTGACAGTCCTGACATACGGCAGTGAGGAGACAGCACTACTGGTATATAGTAATATAGTCCTCAGTGTGACAGTCCTGACATAGGACAGTGAGGAGACACTATTACCGGTATATAGTAATATAGTCCTCAGTGTGACAGTCCTGACATAGAACAGTGAGGAGACACAATTACCGGTATATAGTAATATAGTCCTCAGTGTAACAGTCCTGACATAGGGCAGTGAGGAGACACGATTACTGGTATATAGTAATATAGTCCTCAGTGTGACAGTCCTGACATAGGACAGTGAGGAGACAGCACTACTGGCATAAAGTAATATAGTCCTCAGTGTGACAGTCCTGACATAGGGCAGTGAGGAGACACCACTACTGGTATATAGCAATATAGCCCTCAGTGTGACAGTCCTGACATAGGGCAGTGAGGAGACACTACTACTGGTATATAGTAATATAGTCCTCAGTGTGACAGTCCTGACATAGGACACTGAGGAGACACTATTACTGGTATATAGTAATATAGTCCTCAGTGTGACAGTCATGACATAGGGCAGTGAGGAGACACCACTACTGGTATATAGTAATATAGTCCTCAGTGTGACAGTCCTGACATAGGACAGTGAGGAGACACTATTACTGGTATATAGTAATATAGCCCTCAGTGTGACAGTCCTGACATAGGGCAGTGAGGAGACACTACTACTGGTATATAGTAATATAGTCCTCAGTGTGACAGTCCTGACATAGGACAGTGAGGAGACACTACTACTGGTACATAGTAATATAGTCCTCAGTGTGACAGTCCTGACATAGGACACTGAGGAGACACTATTACTGGTATATAGTAATATAGTCCTCAGTGTGACAGTCCTGACATAGGGCAGTGAGGAGACACCACTACTGGTATATAGTAATATAGTCCTCAGTGTGACAGTCCTGACATAGGACAGTGAGGAGACACTACTACTGGTATATAGTAATATAGTCCTCAGTGTGACAGCCCTGACATAGGACAGTGAGGAGACACCACTACTGGTATATAGTAATATAGTCCTCAGTGTGACAGTCCTGACATAGGACAGTGAGGAGACACCACTACTGGTATATAGTAATATAGTCCTCAGTGTGACAGTCCTGACATAGGACAGTGAGGAGACACTACTACTGGTATATAGTAATATAGTCCTCAGTGTGACAGGCCTGACATAGGGCAGTGAGGAGACACTACTACCGGTATATAGTACTATAGTCCTCAGTGTGACAGTCCTGACATAGGACAGTGAGGAGACACCACTACTGGTATATAGTAATATAGTCCTCAGTGTAACAGTCCTGACATAGGGCAGTGAGGAGACACCACTACTGGTATATAGCAATATAGCCCTCAGTGTGACAGTCCTGACATAGGGCAGTGAGGAGACACTACTACTGGTATATAGTAATATAGTCCTCAGTGTGACAGTCCTGACATAGGACAGTGAGGAGACACTACTACTGGTACATAGTAATATAGTCCTCAGTGTGACAGTCCTGACATAGGACACTGAGGAGACACTATTACTGGTATATAGTAATATAGTCCTCAGTGTGACAGTCCTGACATAGGGCAGTGAGGAGACACCACTACTGGTATATAGTAATATAGTCCTCAGTGTGACAGTCCTGACATAGGACAGTGAGGAGACACTATTACTGGTATATAGTAATATAGCCTTCAGTGTGACAGTCCTGACATAGGACAGTGAGGAGACACTACTACTGGTATATAGTAATATAGTCCTCAGTGTGACAGTCCTGACATAGGACAGTGAGGAGACAGCACTACTGGTATATAGTAATATAGTCCTCAGTGTGACAGTCCTGACATAGGACAGTGAGGAGACACCACTACCGGTATATAGTCCTCAGTGTGACAGTCCTGACATAGAACAGTGAGGAGACACTATTACCGGTATATAGTAATATAGTCCTCAGTGTAACAGTCCTGACATAGGGCAGTGAGGAGACACGATTACTGGTATATAGTAATATAGTCCTCAGTGTGACAGTCCTGACATAGGACAGTGAGGAGACACCACTACTGGCATAAAGTAATATAGTCCTCAGTGTGACAGTCCTGACATAGGACAGTGAGGAGACACCACTATTAGTATATAGTAATATAGTCCTCAGTGTGACAGTCCTGACATAGGACAGTGAGGAGACAGCACTACTGGCATAAAGTAATATAGTCCTCAGTGTGACAGTCCTGACATAGGACAGTGAGGAGACACCACTATTGGTATATAGTAATATAGTCCTCAGTGTGACAGTCCTGACATAGGACAGTGAGGAGACAGCACTACTGGCATAAAGTAATATAGTCCTCAGTGTGACAGTCCTGACATAGAACAGTGAGGAGACACTATTACCGGTATATAGTAATATAGTCCTCAGTGTAACAGTCCTGACATAGGGCAGTGAGGAGACACGATTACTGGTATATAGTAATATAGTCCTCAGTGTGACAGTCCTGACATAGGACAGTGAGGAGACAGCACTACTGGCATAAAGTAATATAGTCCTCAGTGTGACAGTCCTGACATAGGACAGTGAGGAGACACCACTATTGGTATATAGTAATATAGTCCTCAGTGTGACAGTCCTGACATAGGACAGTGAGGAGACAGCACTACTGGCATAAAGTAATATAGTCCTCAGTGTGACAGTCCTGACATACGGCAGTGAGGAGACAGCACTACTGGTATATAGTAATATAGTCCTCAGTGTGACAGTCCTGACATAGGGCAGTGAGGAGACACTACTACTGGTATATAGTAATATAGTCCTCAGTGTGACAGTCCTGACATAGGACAGTGAGGAGACACTACTACTGGTACATAGTAATATAGTCCTCAGTGTGACAGTCCTGACATAGGACACTGAGGAGACACTATTACTGGTATATAGTAATATAGTCCTCAGTGTGACAGTCCTGACATAGGGCAGTGAGGAGACACCACTACTGGTATATAGTAATATAGTCCTCAGTGTGACAGTCCTGACATAGGACAGTGAGGAGACACTATTACTGGTATATAGTAATATAGCCCTCAGTGTGACAGTCCTGACATAGGACAGTGAGGAGACACCACTACTGGTATATAGTAATATAGTCCTCAGTGTGACAGTCCTGACATAGGACAGTGAGGAGACACTACTACTGGTATATAGTAATATAGTCCTGAGTGTGACAGGCCTGACATAGGACAGTGAGGAGACACCACTACTGGTATATAGTAATATAGTCCTCAGTGTGACAGTCCTGACATAGGGCAGTGAGGAGACAGCACTACTGGTACATAGTAATATAGTCCTCAGTGTAACAGTCCTGACATAGGGCAGTGAGGAGACACTACTACTGATATATAGTAATATAGTCCTCAGTGTGACAGTCCTGACATAGGACAGTGAGGAGACACCACTACTGGTATATAGTAATATAGTCCTCAGTGTGACAGTCCTGACATAGGGCAGTGAGGAGACACTACTACTGGTATATAGTAATATAGTCCTCAGTGTGACAGTCCTGACATAGGACAGTGAGGAGACACTACTACTGGTACATAGTAATATAGTCCTCAGTGTGACAGTCCTGACATAGGACACTGAGGAGACACTATTACTGGTATATAGTAATATAGTCCTCAGTGTGACAGTCCTGACATAGGGCAGTGAGGAGACACCACTACTGGTATATAGTAATATAGTCCTCAGTGTGACAGTCCTGACATAGGACAGTGAGGAGACACTACTACTGGTATATAGTAATATAGTCCTCAGTGTGACAGGCCTGACATAGGGCAGTGAGGAGACACTACTACTGGTATATAGTAATATAGTCCTGAGTGTGACAGGCCTGACATAGGACAGTGAGGAGACACCACTACTGGTATATAGTAATATAGTCCTGAGTGTGACAGGCCTGACATAGGGCAGTGAGGAGACACTATTACTGGTATATAGTAATATAGTCCTGAGTGTGACAGGCCTGACATAGGACAGTGAGGAGACACCACTACTGGTATATAGTAATATAGTCCTCAGTGTGACAGTCCTGACATAGGGCAGTGAGGAGACACCACTACTGGTATATAGTAATATAGTCCTCAGTGTGACAGTCCTGACATAGGGCAGTGAGGAGACACTATTACTGGTATATAGTAATATAGTCCTCAGTGTGACAGTCCTGACATAGGGCAGTGAGGAGACACCACTACTGGTATATAGTAATATAGTCCTCAGTGTGACAGTCCTGACATAGGACAGTGAGGAGACACTATTACCGGTATATAGTAATATAGTCCTCAGTGTGACAGTCCTGACATAGGACAGTGAGGAGACACTACTACTGGTATATAGTAATATAGTCCTCAGTGTGACAGTCCTGACATAGGACAGTAGCTTGATACCACTATAGAGCTCCCCCTTGTGGCAGGGCTAGGGGAGCACAGTAGGAGCAGGCAGTGTAGTAGAACTATGCGCTGTCACACTCCATTGTACTTTCCCTAGAAGACAAGTTGCTGAATGTGTATGGAGCACCATGCTGTCCGAGCTCCGGCGGACACAGCAGTCTCGGCAACCGGTACACGTGTGGGCAGTCGGCATGAGGGGAGAACACGTACCTCCACACACTCGGTTGTCACCCCGGTGCCTCTTCTCTCTCGAGGTTTCTCGCTCTACGTCCGGCCGGTGACGCACTCTGCGCATGCGCAGGCAGCAGACCACAGCCTGCTACGCTGTGACGTCAGAGTGGTGAGGCATTGGGGGTGGCTGGGTGGAGACACTTGTCAGTGAGTAACCAATAGTGGCGGGGATGCGGCTGTGACCACTTCCGCCAGGTTTGTGGTCCGCCGAGTTGTGGTGCAGGGCTGGGGGCTGCGTAGCGCTATAGGTTCCCTCACTTCTCGGGGTCATAGACGGCAGGGCCTGCTCCGGGCTGCCCATATGTATCGTGCCCCCTAGTGCCCGGTACACGGCACTGCTGAGGCTACTGTCATAGCTGTACCCACTGCTCAGCTACAGCTGCTACATAGACTAATGCCACCCAGTGACTGCAAGCAGAGGTATTGAAGATGGTGAGGATTAAACACCCACAAATGGAAACCCTATTTCAGCCCTTCAGGGTGCAGTGTGTCCTTCTGTCAGGTCATTCCTGCTCTTTTTTTCTAGCACCCCCCCCCCCCCCCTCCTCCCCTTCAAGTGACAACCGTCTGGGAGAATAAGGGGTTGAGGCCCCGTTGTTTTATAGCATTTCGGAAATATTGGGGCATATTCTCTCTTCCTTGGGCATGTAGTGCTGATGGCCTGTCCCTAGGTCACCAGTATCCGATCGGTGGTGGTCAGACAATCGTTACGGCCACTGGGCCAGATGGAAATGCCAGAGGTGAACAGCGCAGCAGGGTGTGGGCCTCAGCTGGGTCATGAAAGGGTCTCCTCCGCACTTTATAACCACTTAACACACAATCACAGTTGATCGTGGCATCATACAGGTTAAACTGTTAAAGGCCCCGTCACACTAAGCAACATCGCTAGCAACATCGCTGCTAACGAACAACTTTTGTGACGTAGCAGCGATGTTGCTAGTGATATCGCTGTGTGTGACATCCAGCAACAACCTGGCCCCTGCTGTGAGGTCGTTGGTTGTTGCTGAATGTCCTGGGCCATTTTTTAGTTGTTGCTGTCCCGCTGTGAAGCACAGATCGCTGTGTGTGACAGCGAGACAGCAACAACTAAATGTGCAGGCAGCAGGAGCCGGCTTCTGCGGAGGCTGGTAACCACAGTAAACATCGGGTAACCAAGAAGCCCTGTCCTTGGTTACCCGATATTTACCTTTGTTACCAGCCTCCGCCGCTTTCACTGTCAGCGCCGGCTCCTGCTCTGTGCACATGTAGCTGCAGGACACATCGGGTTAATTAACCCGATGTGTGCTGTAACTAGGAGAGCAGGGAGCCAGCGCTCAGCGTGCGCTGCTCCCTGCTCTCTGCACGTGTAGCTGCGTGCGCTGGTAACCAAGGTAAATATCGGGTTGGTTACCCGATATTTACCTAAAGCGGGCTTTACACGCTGCGACATCGCTAATGCGGAGTCGTTGGGGTCACGGATTTTGTGACGCACATCCGGCCGCATTAGCGATGCCGTTGCATGTGACACCGATAAGCGATTTTGTATCGTTGCAAAACCGTGCAAAATCGCTAATCGGCGACACGGGGGTCCATTCTCAATTATCGTTACTGCAGCAGTAACGAAGTTGTTCCTCGTTCCTGCGGCAGCACACATCGCTCCGTGTGACGCCGCAGGAGCGAGGAAGCTCTCCCTACCTGCCTCCCGGCCGCTATGAGGATGGAAGGAGGTGGGCGGGATGTTACGTCCCGCTCATCTCCGCCCCTCCGCTGCTATTGGGCGGCGGTTCAGTGACGCTTCAGTGACGTCGCTGTGACGCCGCACGGACCGCCCCCTTAGAAAGGAGGCGGTTCGCCCGTCACAGCGACGTCGCCGGACAGGTAAGTATGTGTGACGGCTGTTGTGCGGCACGGGCAGCGATTTGCCCGTGTCGCGCAACAGATGGGGGCGGGTACCCACACTAGCGATATCGGGACCGATATCGCAGTGTGTAAAGTAGCCTTTAGTTACCAAGCGCAGCATGTTCCACGCGGCGCTGGGGGCTGGTCACTGGTTGCTGGTGAGCTCACCAGCAACTCATGTAGCGACGCTCCAGCGATCCCTGCCAGGTCAGGTTGCTGGTGGGATCGCTGGAGCGTCGCAGTGTGACATCTCACCAGCAACCTCCTAGCAACTTACCAGCGATCCCTATCGTTGTTGGGATCGCTGGTAAGTTGCTTAGTGTGACTGGACCTTTACTCTCAGTGTAAGCTCCTATTGAGGTGCACAAGGGTGCAAGCTACAAGTGCATCTCAAATTAAAAAATCATCAAAAAGTTAATTTATTTCAGTAATTAAATACAAAAGGGAAACATTATATAGAGTCATTACACACAGAGTGATCTATTGCATGTCTTTATTTTTATTAATGTTGATGATTATGGCTTACAGCCAATAAAAAACAAAAGTCAGATAATTAGAATAATTACCACAAAACACCTGTAATGGCTTTTTAAGTGTTTCAAATGGTACCTTAGTCTGGTTCAGTAGGCTACACAATCATAGGGAAGGTTGCTGACTTGACAGATGTCCAGAAGGCAGTCATTGACACACTCCACATGGAGGGTAAGCCACAAAAGGTCATTGCTAAAGAAGCTGACTGTTCACAGAGTGATGTATCCAAGCATATTAATGTAAAGTTAAATGGAAAATGTGTGCTAGAAAAAGGTGCACAATCAACCGGGATAATCGCAGCCTTGAAAGGATTGTTATGAAAAGGCCATTCAAACATTTTGGAGAGATTCACAAGGAGTGGACTGCTGCTGGAGTCAGTGCTTCAAGAGCCACCACACACAGACATATCCAGGACATGGGCTATAACTGCTGCATTCCTTGTATCAAGCCACTCATGACTAATAGACAACACCAGAAGCATCTTACCTGGGCCAAGGAGAAAAAGAACTGGACTGTTGCTCAGTGATCCAAGGTGTTGTTTTCAGATGAAAGTAAATTTTGCATTTCATTTGGAAATCGCGGTCACAGAGTCTGGAGGAAGAGTGGAGAGGTCACAATCCAAGCTGCTTGAGGTCTAGTGTGACGTTTCCACAATCAGTGATGGTTTGGGGAGCCATGTCATCTGCTGGTGTAGCTCCACTGTGTTTTATCAAGACCAAAGTCAGTGCAGCCGTCTTCCAGGAAATTTTAGAGCACTTCATGCTTCACTCTGCCGACAAGCTTTTTGTAGATGGAAATTTCATTTTCCAGCAGGACGTGGCACCTGTCCACACTGTCAGAAGTACCAATACCTGGTTTAATACCCACAGTATCACTGTGCTTGATTGGCCAGCAAATTCACCTGACCTAAACCTCATATCTATGGGGTATTGTCAAGAGGAAGATGAGAGACACCAGACCCAACAATACAGACAAGCTGAAGGCTGTTATCAAAGGAACCCGGGCTTCCATAACACCTCAGCAGTGCCACAGGCTGATCGCCTCCATGCCACGCCGCATTGATGCAGTAATTCATGCAAAAGGAGTCCAGGCCAAGTATTGAGTGCATTTACTGTACAGACTTTTCAGTAGGCGCCAACATTTCTGAGTTTACAATCTTATTTTCAGTTGGTCTCATATATTCTAGTTTTCTGAGATAATGACTTTTGGGTTTCATTGGCTGTAAGCCATAATCATCAACATGAACAGAAATAAACATTTGAAATAAATCCCTCTGTGTGTAATGACTACATAATGTGTTTCACTTTTTATATTGAATTACTAAAATAAATGAACTTTTTCATGATATTTTAATGTATTGAGATGCACTTTGTCATGTTAAAACTCACTTATACCACCCCCCACCCCAGCACTAGCACAGATCGCCATGACGACCCAAAAATGTTCCTTTAAGTAGAAAAGCTATTAACCTAGTTTGGTTAAATTAACCAGGTTAATACTAGAAAAATGAAAAATATATTGTTGGATTTTCAGGGAAGTGCTAAACGCAGCGCACTGTTTGGCTTTGCTAGGCGATCGCTAGTATGCAAATGGGTATGGGGCAATAAAATCATGCTAGATGCGTTGTGTTTGGTATCTATGCGAATGAAAAATCGAGATATAAAATATGACACTAATATCTCCCACTTGTGTGGCCTAGGGGCAAAGATATGCGAAAAACTAGAATTCTGAACCCCTCAGTACAGTCCATTAGATATCGTAAAATGAGGTCACAGGTGAGAGGGTGAACTTAGGTCATAAAAGTCAGAAGCCCATTTTTGGCCTTTTTGTCAGTTCAGGAGGGCACAGTTAAGCTGTGGTGCTGCCCGTTTGTCTACCATCTTCTACTGGAGCCCCTCCCTCCATAAATTCAGATGTCACATCTATGGCACGAGTTTAGTAAATTTTATGTTTATCCCTTTGATTTTTATGTAATTGTCTACACTGTATTTGTATTGTTCCCCTTTTGTAACAGCTTGCATATTTTATAAACACTGCCTATTTTCGGATTAAATATATAAAATGTAATAGCTTCATTCCTCCTGCTCTATATATGAACCCGAAGAGGCTTTTGCTATCTGCAACAGGTGTCCGGATGAAAGTTCGGTCGTGGCAGCGCAATTATTGTTGTGTAGAGTTATTGGCTTGCTACCAGTATATATATATTGTGAGGTAGCACGGTCGGCTGCGCAGCAGAAGAAACGGGATCCAGGCATGAAGGTTCACAGCACACGGTTTTAATGTCCAAACAAAAGTCCATAACACAATACATGTGCCTCTCCAGCAGAAAGCTCAGGAAGTTCTGTTCACTCCCTCACACCCGGCACACCTGCCCTTGTTCCTGATTCTATTTAACCCTTCCTTCAGCCTGTAGGGAAACAGCATTAACCCTAGAGTGGATCTACTTTCCATCTTGGAGTGAGCACAACCGGGGCGAGACATACCGGCCGTCATTAATAACCCCGGTCACAGTCTCACATACCCCCCCCCCTCAGTTCAAGCGTGCGGGGTTGAACTCCAGCCATCAAACACGGGCCGCGGGACAAGGCATCAGCGTTGCCCTGCAACCTACCGGCCCGGTGTTCAACCGTAAACCGGAAGTTCTGAAGAGAAAGGAACCACCGGGTAACCCGGGCATTCCGTTCCTTGGCGGACCTCATCCAGACCAGCGGAGAGTGATCCGTCACCAAGCGAAACTGCCGTCCCAGCAGGTAATAGCGTAGGGACTCCAAGGCCCACTTGATCGCCAGGCACTCCTTCTCCACTACGCTATAATTCCGCTCGGGAGGGGTGAGCTTCCTACTTAAGAAGGTGACGGGATGTTCCTCCCCCTGAACCACCTGAGACAGCACTGCACCCAGGCCGACCTCCGAGGCGTCAGTCTGTACTATGAACTCCCTCCGGAAATCAGGGTGTACCAGAACGGGCTGTCCGCACAGGACCTCCTTCAGGGCCCGGAAGGAGTCCTCGGCCTGCGGAGTCCAGCGCACCATGACGGACTTCTTGCCTTTGAGAAGGTCCGTCAAGGGGGCTGATAGTCCCGCAAAGTCCTTTACAAACCTCCTGTAGTACCCCACGATACCCAGGAAGGCCCTAACCTGCTTTGTGGTCAGGGGTCTAGGCCACTTCTGGATCGCCTCAACCTTGTTAATTTGGGGCTTAATCACTCCTTGGCCTATCACGTAGCCCAAGTAGCGGGCTTCCGTGAGTCCCAATGCACATTTCTTGGGATTGGCTGTCAATCCGGCTGTTCGAAGCGCGTCCACCACCGCTTGTACCTGTTCCAAGTGGGTCTGCCAATCGGAGCTGTAAATAATGATGTCATCCAGGTACGCTGATGCATACGCCTGGTGGGGTTCCAGCACTAAGTCCATCAACCTCTGGAACGTGGCCGGAGCGCCATGTAACCCAAAAGGCAAGACAACATAGTGGAAGAGACCCTCCGGCGTAACAAAAGCGGTTTTCTCCTTGGCGGACTCCGTTAGTGGCACCTGCCAGTACCCTTTGGTCAGGTCGAGCGTGGTAAAATATCGCGCCTGTCCCAGCCTATCAATCAGCTCATCCACCCGGGGCATGGGGTAGAGATCGAACTTGGATATTTCGATCAATCTCCTAAAGTCATTGCAGAACCATAAGGAGCCATTGGGTTTTGGTATTAGGACAATTGGACTAGCCCATTCACTCCGGGATTTTTCGATGACCCCCAGGCGTAACATTGTCTTTACTTCCTCCGATATGGCTTGTCGTCGAGCCTCCGGTACCCGGTATGACTTCAGGCGTACCTTCAGGTGGGGCTCGGTGACAATATCATGTCGTATCAGACTGGTCCTACCGGGCAGCTCGGAGAAGACATCGGGGTTCTGCTGAACCAACCGTCTGGCCTCTCGCCTCTGTTGCTTGGTGAGGGCTTCTCCAATCCTTACTTCCGGTTCGTCCTCTCCGGAGGTCGCTGGAGCCGGATGTGAACCACCCGAAGAGGAGGGAGGTGGGGAAAAAACAGCCATCAGGCTTTCCCTGCCAAGGTTTTAATAGGTTGACATGGTATATTTGTTCAGGTTTCCGCCTACCGGGCTGCAATACTTTATAGTTAACCACCCCTACTCTTTCCTTTATCTCGTAGGGGCCTTGCCACTGAGCCAGGAATTTGCTCTCCGCCGTGGGGATCAATACCAACACCCGATCCCCGGGTTTAAAGGTCCGCACGGTGGCTTGTCTATTGTAGCGGCCGCTTTGCGCGGCCTGAGCCTCCTGTAAATGCTCCTTCACAATTGGCATGACCGCGCTTATGCGGTTCTGCATACCCAAAATGTGTTCAATCACACTTTTATGGGGGGTGGGCTCTTGTTCCCATGTTTCCTTTGCCAGGTCCAACAATCCCCGGGGATGTCGCCCGTATAACAATTCAAAAGGCGAAAACCCCGTGGATGCCTGTGGCACCTCTCGTATGGCAAACATCAAATAGGGAAGCATCATATCCCAGTCTTTCCCGTCTTTTGAAATCACCCGTCTTAGCATGGTTTTCAGGGTTTTATTGAAACGCTCGACTAAACCGTCCGATTGAGGATGATACACAGACGTACGCAACTGCTTGATCTGGAGTAGCCGGCATAGCTCTTTGGTCACTTTAGACATGAATGGGGTCCCCTGATCCGTAAGGATCTCCTTGGGCAATCCCACCCGGCAGAACACAGCAAACAACTCCCGAGCTATAAGCTTTGCTGCAGTATGTCTGAGAGGTATCGCCTCGGGATACCGGGTGGCATAGTCAACGATCACTAGGATGTGTTGGTGCCCTCGAGCGGACTTTACGAGGGGCCCCACCAGATCCATCCCTATCCGTTCAAAAGGGACTTCTATAATGGGTAACGGTACCAACGGACTGCGAAAATGGGTCAGGGGTGCAGTAAGCTGACACTCCGGGCAGGTTTCGCAGAACCGTTTTACCTCCCCAAAGACCCCGGGCCAATAGAACCTTTGCAATATTCGCTCCTGCGTTTTCTTGACCCCTAGGTGGCCACTGATCAGGTGTTTATGAGCCAAGTCGAGGACCCGCCGGCGATGCGGCTGGGGCACCACCAACTGTTCTACCCCTACGCCCCGTATTTCATCTACCCGGTAGAGTAAATCCTGCTTAAGAGCGAAATGGGGGTACCTTACCTGGGCACCGGGCAGCTGTGCCACCCCGTCAACTACTGTCACCCGACTCCGGGCATGTATTAACGTAGGGTCCTGGAGTTGGGCTGTCCCAAACGTATCCGGGGACGCCTCCAACTCCGGGATGGGCTTGACCGTCTCAGCCTCTCCTGCCAATACCTCTAGGGGCGACCTATCGGGTTCACATTCTGTCCCTATCATGGTGACCCCTACGGCAGGTGTCCCGGATTCAGGATTGTAGGGCTCAGGTCCCGGACCGACCAATATCTGAGGGGACTTAGGGGGTCCCCTCCATAAAGTCCAAAAATAGGGCAGATCCCTTCCTAGGATCACGTCATAAGGAAGAGTGTTAAGAAGTCCCACCTCATGTTGCACCTGACCGCAAGGTGCTGTGATGGTGACAATCCCCGTGGGATAGTCGCGGCAGTCCCCATGTATGCAAACCACCCCCTAGGTGCGTCCTGTGGCCTTTACTTTAGCTCTCAAGGTGGATCGCACAAGGGTCACTAAGCTTCCGGAATCCAACAATCCTGTAACCGGACATCCATTCACCTGTATTTGGCACAAGTGGGGCTCCGTCTCTGGGGAGACCAGGTCAGCGGTACACACCACCTGAGCATACATTGAACCCCGCCGGGTAACCCCACAATCCATGGGCTCCGTGGTGAGTGGACACTGGGCTTCCATATGTCCCACCCGCTGGCACCGCCAACATCTAATGGGGACGGAAACCCCCTTGACGGGTTGTCGTTTAGGGTACAGAACCTTCCGGACCTCAGGAATGGCGGCCGCGGCCTCAGACGGGACGGTAGGGGACTCCTGTACCGTTGTCAGCGGTGGGTCCTTGGCCCTAGGCTTGGAGGGGCCGGACCGACGGGCGGTACGCAAAGTCTCAGTGTCCCGTATCAAGTCCTGCGTAGCCACATGCCGCTCTACCAGGGACACTAATTGGTCCAGGGTACTCGGGTCACCCTGTCCGACCCACCGTTGAACGGTGACGGGTAAAGTGCGCACAAAACGATCCACTACTACCCTTTCCACCATTTGCGCCGGGCTCAGAGTGTCAGGCTGCAACCACTTTTTTACAAGATGCAACAAGTCATAGGCCTGGGAGCGTACGGGTTTGGCTTCCTCATAGAACCACTGATTTACCCGCTGAGCCCGTACATAGGTATTCACCCCCAACCGAGCCAGTATTTCGGCTTTCAGGGTCACATAGTCAATGGCGTCCTCGGCACAAAGGTCCAGGTACGCTTTTTGGGGTTCCCCCGTCAGATAGGGCGACAACACCTCAGCCCACTGCGGGGTCGGCAGCTTTTCCCGCTCGGCCACCCGCTCAAACACCGCCAGGAACGCTTCCACATCATCACCTGGGGTCATCTTTTGCAACGCTTGTCTCACCGCTTTCCGGACGCTGCCGTCATCACCCGGTCCCGGGGTTGTTGCTGCCAGTCCGGCACGGATCGACTTGGCCAGGAGAACCATCTGTTCTTGGTGCCTTTTTTCCTGCAATTGCAAGGCTTGCTGCTGACGTGCATTGGCCTGCTCCATCTGTTCTTGGTGCCTTTTGTCCTGCACTTGCAAGGATTGCTGCTGACGTGCATTGGCCTGATCCATCTGTTCTTGGAGTTTTTTTTCCTGTACTTGCAAGGATTGGAGCAGGTGTGCATTGGTCTGTTGCTGCTGTGCATTAGCCTGTTGCTGCTGTGCATTAGCCTGAACCAAATGCTTTAGTATGTCCTCCATGGCGTCGCCGGGTTTGGGCTGTAGTATAGCCGCTCGAATCCAGGACATGCGCAGCTGGGTCACCAGGGATGGATGCTACACCTCACCGGCTGTCATGCCCGCCGATTCTCCACCATATGTGAGGTAGCACGGTCGGCTGCGCAGCAGAAGACACGGGATCCAGGCATGAAGGTTCACAGCACACGGTTTTAATGTCCAAACAAAAGTCCATAACACAATACATGTG
The DNA here is from genome assembly GCF_048569485.1 of Anomaloglossus baeobatrachus. Taxonomy (NCBI): domain Eukaryota; kingdom Metazoa; phylum Chordata; class Amphibia; order Anura; family Aromobatidae; genus Anomaloglossus; species Anomaloglossus baeobatrachus. The sequence continues at coordinate 380,524,705 of NC_134358.1, read as the reverse complement.
CCTCTCCAGCAGAAAGCTCAGGAAGTTCTGTTCACTCCCTCACACCCGGCACACCTGCCCTTGTTCAAGATTCTATTTAACCCTTCCTTCAGCCTGTAGGGAAACAGCATTAACCCTAGAGTGGATCTACTTTCCATCATGGAGTGAGCACAACCGGGGCGAGACATACCGGCCGTCATAGATAACCCCGGTCACAGTCTCACAATATATATATATATATATATACTAGAAATAGGCCCGATGCTATCGCATCGGGAGTGTGGTGAAATGAACATCTGTCCATGCTTAGTGGTGCTGACAGGAGCAGAATACATGTGTCACAACGTTTGCGCTTTTTGGGCCTCATTAAAGTAAATAAACATAATGTGTACATATTTTTTTTCTTTCTCTGTCTCTCATCAGTGCCGCCATGTCTCGTCGCTCGCCGCAACATCGCTCAAAGCATGGCGATGTCAGGCAAAGGCGGACATACCCGGCCACACCTCCTTACTGCTCCTTGACATCGCAAATGTGTAATTTAAAAAACCAACACCTCATTATACCTAGATGTGGTATGGGTAGCACTATGTTAGACTGGGAACAGAATTGTGCTTAGCCGACAATTTGGGTTCCGCCTGCACTGTTGTCCCTGGTTACCGTGGCTATGATGTGGGTGCGAACTTTGGCTGCAAAACTGACAGTGCCGCAGTGCATTGTGGGATACGGTTACATCCACACCTGGCAAATATCTATGTACATGTATATGTTTGTGTATATGGCTGGATGCTGTGTATAGGTGGCGTCTGTGTATATGTGTGTGTATATGGCTGTACGCTGTAAGTGGCGTCTGTGTGTTTGTATATGGCTGTACGCTGTGTGTAGGTGGCATCTGTGTATATGTGTGTGTATATGGCTGTACGCTGTGTGTACATGGCGTCTGTATAAGTGTATGTATATGGCAGTATGCTGTATGTACATGTCATTTGTGTATATATGTGTGTATATGGCTGTACACTGTGTGTCGGTGTCTCTGTGTATATGTGTGTATATGGCTGTATACTGTGTGTAGGTGGCGTCTGTATATGTGTGTATGGCTGTACGGGGTGTGTAGGTGTTTGTGTGTATATGGCTGTACGCTGTGTGTACATGTCGTCTGTGTATATGTGTGTATATGGCTGTACGCTGTGTGTAGGTGGTGTCTGTGTGTGTGTATGGCTGTGCAGGGTGTATAGGTGTCTGTGTGTGTATATGGCTGTAAGCTATGTGTCTGTGTATATGGCTGTACGCTGTGTGTAGGTGGCATTTGTGTATATGTGTGTATATAGCTGTACGATGTGTGTAGGTGACGTCTGTGTCTATGTGTGTGTATATGGCTGTACGCTGTGTGTAGGTGTCTGTGCATATGGCTGTACGCTGTGTGTACGTGTCGTCTGTGAATATGGCTGTACGCTGTGTGTAGGTGGCGTCTGTGAATATGTGTGTATATGGCTGTACGCTGTGTACGTGTCGGTGTGTATATATGTGTGTGTATATGGCTGTATGCTGTGTGTAGGTGACTGTGTATATGTGTGTGTATATGGCCGTACGCTGTGTTAAGGTGGCATCTGTGTATATGTGTGTATATGGCTGCACTGTAAGTGATGTCTGTGTATATGTGTGTATATGGCTGTACGCTGTGTGTAGGTGGCGTGTATATATGTCTGTACGCTGTATGCAGGTGGCGTCTGTGTATATGTGTGTGTGCATGGCTGTATGCTGTGTGTAGGTGTCTGTGTGTATGGCTCTACGCTGTGTGTATGTGGCGTCTGTGTATATGTATGTATATTGCTGAACGATGTGTGTAGGTGGCGTCTGTGTATGTGTGTGTGTATATGGCTGTACGCTATGTGTAGGTGGCATCTGTGTATATGTGTGTGTGTGTATATGGCTGTACGCTGTCTACGTGTCTGTGTGTGTATATGGCTGTATGCTGTGTTTGTGTGTATATGTGTGTGTATATGGCTGTACACTGTGTGTAGGTTGCATCTGTGTATATGTGTGTGTATTCTCTCTCTGTCCCCCTCTCCCCCCTGAAGAAAACACGTGTCTTTATTTACCTCTCTCCAGCGGTGCTGTCTCCAGCTTTGCTGTCCGACTTTACTGCCGCTCATTCAGTCCACAGAGGAGCTGGAAGCCGGAGCAGCGCTGGGGACTTCAGTGCCGGGGACCACATCGCTGTAGACAGGTGAGTATCCAGGTGTGTGTGTGTGTTCAGTGTATACATGCATGTGCACTATGTGTGTGTATGTGCTCGATGTATCGTGCTCCGAAGCTGCGGCGACATGTATGTCACTGCACCTGGTGGGGTGGGGGCTGGGGGCATACAGATCTGGTGAGAGGGGCTGGGGCATACAGATCTGGTGGTGGGGTGGGCTGGGGGCATACAGATTTGGTGGTGGGGGAGGCTGGGGGCATACAGATCTGGTGTTGGGGGGGACTGGGGCTTACAGGTCTGGTAGGGGGGCATACAGATCTGGTGGGGGGGCTGGGGCATACAGATCTGGTGAGGGGAGGGATGGGGGCATACAGATCTGGTGGTGGGGGGTACTGGGGCATACAGATCTGTTGAGGGGGGGCTGGGGGCATACAAATCGGGAAGGGGGGGCACATACAGCGCTGGACCCGGTGACGTTCATCTGTGGGACAGGAGCTCAGCATGTCGCACGGTAGCTTCGCCCACAGATGAACTTATGTACAGAAGCTGCCGAGCGGTCAGCAGTGCACTCTGGGATGCATGTGCTGGGTTTAAAGCTCCGGCAGCCAGGGAAGTGCGGCTGCCGCCAACCCATATGTTGGCAGCAGCACAGAGTCAGAGCCGTTTAAAGTAGCACGCTCGGCTCTGCTCTGCTCATGTGGTTAGGAGGGAGAGGGAGAGAAAGCGAGACGGGAAGCATGACTTATGGCCATGACAACGGGACACCGAGCGCAGCTTCCGCTACTTGCACACGCGCAGTTCGTGCCCCGAAGCTGCGGTAACGTGTATGTTCAAACTGCGCCTGAGCAATTGACTGCCGCGGTGCATGACGGAATTGGGTTACAGAAACTGACGATTATGTATGTAGATATATTCCATTAATGGGAATCGGTGATCTATACATTACCCATGCTGGGAAACCTTCAGTATTTGGCATTAGTAGCTCAGCAGCCTCATTTTCTTATTGTCCGGCAGTACCAAAATTGACCTGCTGACAAGGGGGGCACTAGAGCGCAGTCTGATCATGACAAAATTGGTAAACAGCGGGTGGATCTTGTGAGACCCCCACACGGCTGTTCGTGACACACTTGTATATAATACAGTCAGCGATCACTGTGTGGAGTGCCCTCAACTCGGGGTTACATTAGTAGAATAAACTCCACTCAATGGGACTATTCCACGTGCTGTAGCCTGCCAATTTGGTCATTAAGATTTGGTGAGTCTTAGCTTTTGACCTTAAAAATTGGACACTTTTTGTAGTACTATTTTTATGCACTGTGTCAAGGGATTGTTCACATGGTAATAATACAAAGCAGTGTAAAGACCTCTCCCCTCCCGAGGATCCTGTATGCACCACCCTCTTGTAAACACCATATAAATTAGCACTAAATAAATATTACAAGATTTCTGGAACCATAAAAAAATGGATTCCTTTTGTCCTGGTGACGGATTATCTTTAAAGGGAACCTGTCATGTAAAAAAAAGCTAATAACCTGCAGATATGAGGTTAAGGCCGGGGCCACACGGGGACTAGTGCGATTCTTGCATGACACTCGTCTCACGCTGGCAGCACAACAGGAGCTGAGTGTCATGCAAGTGTCAATGAAACTGAGGTCCGATCATGCGATCGGACCTCAGCTGCGTGGGGCGGGCCGGCTCTGAGGAGGGGTGGGCCGGTGCTGTGGAGAGGATGGAGGAATTTATCTCCCTCTCTCCTCCGTAGCCGGCTATTGCCATTCTCACCCTAAGCTCGCAGTACACCGGTGTACTGCGAGTGCAGTGCGATCTTTCTCTCGCCCCATAATCTTGAATGGGTGCGAGAGAAACCTGGATCGATTGTTTTCTCGGCCGATTAGGGCTGAGAAAATAATCGCTCATGGGTGAAGGTGTGCCGCCTCCGCGACAGCCGACGGGCTGCTTGGATCCGGATCCTCAGTGGCTCGAGGGGTCTCCGGACCCGAAGCGGGGTCGCGCAGCTGCTTGAAATGAAAAAGGGGGGGAATATTTACAAGGGGAGTGAAAAATAAAGTTTGTGACGCCACCCACGGGTCGTGGTAACGTGGGATACCACCGTTTCCGCGTTTGGGGGAGCGCCAGGGAGCGATGGAATGGCAGCTTGAGATGTTAACCCCTCCGTGGGCAGGGGGAAGGTATCCTGGGGCTCGGTGGTGTCTGTATGGGGTCCCGTCGGGAGGAAAGGGGCACAACGTACTCACACAGTCCAGAAATTCTGACACCGACAACGGGTAAACCAAAGTCCTGAATGCTCTGCAGCCTTTGTTGGAGCACGCTGGGTCCGTGCCCTTTTGGCGTTGCTGGTTGGTCTGAAGCCTTGTCCCTTGGCACTGTATTTACTCTTTGTGGATCCCTTTTGCCTGAAACTACTCGGGTCCCGCTCACCTGCGTGGCTAGCAGGGTGAGCTTGCTCTCAGGGTTCACGCTTGGGATTTTCTGGACAGTTTTGGGAAGTCCTATCCCCTCATTGCGCTAGTACCCCGATTTTGGAGCGGGTGGAGAGCGGCTCTTGAAGACTCCGTCCTCGTCGGGTAAATTACTGGGCTGCGTGGAGCTACTTCCCAGCCTAGGGTCTGCGTACCCCGTCGTGCCCTGGCCCCTGCCCGGTTGTAGCACAAGGCCGACGATCTGCCCTCCGATTGCACAGCACCCTTGTGATGACCTAATAGGCCAGGGCGTCACATTCCCCCTTGGTTAAACGTAGCTCGTCCGCGAGCTACAGGATACCAAGCATTTATTAACTAAGGAAAAAATTGTTAACATGAATAGCATTTATTAAAACAGGTTCATCCCACATAAGGGAAGCACTTCCTTTTAAACATTGCAAAAATAATTAGAGTTCATCTGCCAGCAGAGGGACGCCACTGGTTTTGATGGCAGCGGGGACTCAACCTGCCCCGTTGCAGTCCCTTCCTGCGACAGTCCAGTCCCAATGTCCCGGTACCCAACAACCCGCCACCCCAAACAACCCAAAGTTCTGGATATTTGTTCACAGGTCTGTGGCCGGGTTAAGGTCCCGGGGGTGTCAGACGACTCAAGTGGGCACAGGAGGTGCAATTATGTACAAGACACAAGTTTGTGTTGGTCACACCAGTCCTGTGACCGTGGTCCATTTTTACTTAACTATTAAAATAAAGAAGTCCATGTACCGGGTGTACACTTGCAGCAAATCTAGAGGAAAATCCGGTTACTTTTCCGTACAATTTAAAACTGGTTCATTAAGGCACTCATTTTCTAGCAGTTTCTATATGAAAAACAACAAACTGAAAAATAACCAACGAAAGCACCGATACCTAACAATTCTATGGCATCATTAGCTTTTACCCTGAGCAACCTGGCAGCTGTTGCCCCTTTCTCCATCCCCCACCAGGGCCCCCTGGTGCCATCTGCCAGCATGCACCTCTCAAAGCCCTGATGGCCTCTCCCCTAGAACAAAGAGCGGGTAAGAGGTTCAACAAGGAGGGTGTAATCTACTTGCAGAAAACTCGGCTGCCACCTTCCATCAGGGACCCTGTTATTGGCCCCCGACAGCCTCTTCATTTGAACACTGAGGACGTTCGACAAAAGTAGCAGTCCGTGTAACTTTAGATATACAGGTTCCGGTCCCTTTAATGCTGGGCACCTTCTGGACACATCTTTGCATAGTTCCCCGATAAACCACAGCGACGGCAGATTGGTACTACTTCAACTTCCATGTCACCAACGGAGATCTCCTCATCTGAAGTGGACTCTGCTTCCATTTCCAGGATCTCTAATGCCATCTGTGCTCTTGACGATAACCTCATTCTGCTGCCGTTTCCTCCGTAACGTGGCACCCACTCTGCTTCTGGGGTACTGGAGCCTGAATCTCCTTCCATTATCTCTTCCGGTTCTGAGTCCACTGTAACCGTGTCAATCTGGTCGGAAATCTCAGACTGGTTATCCCATTCGGGGGTTACAGGATCCGCTGCCGGTGGCACAGGCAGTGTCCTAGGGTCAGCCAGGGCAGGAGGCAGAGGCGGCGGCGGACAAGTGCTTGCCATGAGCGGGGGCGTACCGGATCCCTCAGCCGCATCGGCCAGATCAGTGAAATCAGCAGGGACTAGGTGACCGCTTATCTGCTCCACACGTGGGTCTTCACTCTCACGGGTTTGCACTGCCGCGGCTGCTCGCTGCATCCCCCTCCGCTTAGCCACTTTGGGTGCTGGGTCCTCTATTGCACAGTTACGCTTCTCCACAATCTTGCCTCTGCGTTGTCCAGGAACGTTATGGCAGAGTCCTGGCGTCCCTGCTTCTCTTCCGGTTGCGCTACATTCAGGCACGCCCCCTCGGTTTTCTCCCAGTACTCTTTCGCGCGCTGTGGCCATCTGGGAACTTCCGGTTCCTGTTTCAGGCTGAGGACGAAGGGTGGGGCTTCGACTTTGCGCGCTTTCTGAGGAAGATGGCGTTTTGGTGCGAAAAACAGCGGAAAAATGGCGGACGTTAGCGGGAAAAAGGCTTTGGACCCACTGATTTCACTTTTCAAGGTGCACGTTACCCAGGTAAGTGGGTCCTGCTCGCAACCTGTTCATGACGCCAAGACGGGCTGCTCGGATCCGGATCCACAGTGGCTTGAGGGGTCTCCGGACCCGAGGCGGGGTCACGCGGCCGCTTGAAATGAAAAAGGGGGGAATATTTACAAGGGCAGTGAAAAATAAATTTCGTGACGCCACCCACGGGTCGTGGTAACGTGGGATACCATCGTTTCCACGTTTGGGGGAGCGCCCGGGAGCGATGGAATGGCAGCTTGAGATGTTAACCCCTCCGTGGGCTGGGGGAAGGTATCCCGGGGCGCGGTGGTGTCTGTATGTGGACCCGTCGGGAGGAAAGGGGCACAACGTACTCACACAGTCCAGAAATTCTGACACCGACAACGGGTAAACCAAAGTCCTGAATGCTCTGCAGCCTTTGTTGGAGCACGCTGGGTCCGTGCCCTTTTGGCGTTGTTGGTTGGTCTGAAGCCTTGTCCCTTGGTACTGTGTTTACTCTTTGTGGATCCCTTTTGCCTGAAACTACTCGGGTCCCACTCACCTGCGTGGCTAGCAGGGTGAGCTTGCTCTCAGGGTTCACACTTGGGATTTTCTGGACGGTTTGGGGAAGTCCTATCCCCCTCGTTGCGCTAGCACCCAGATTTTGGAGCGGGTGGTGAACGGCTCGTGAAGACTCCGTCCTCATCGGGTAAGTTACTGGGCTGCGTAAAGCTACTTCCCAGCCTAGGGTCCGTGTACCCAGTCATGCCCCGGCCCCTGCCCGGTTGTAGCACAAGGCCACCGATCTGCCCTTCGTGGCAGTACCGTGCCCCCTGTCACTACCCCCTGCGACCGGGGTTCCAGCTCCTTCCATTCCAGGCCAACGTCTGGCACCTGAGACGGGTACAGGAGCCCAGCTCCGCTGTGTGACCTTTTCCTGTCACTCTCCTCTCACTTCTCAACTCCTTCTCCTCACACTTCTGGCCCTCCTACCATCCCTCCATCTGGGCGGCCCTATTCCCCTCAGGCTGCCCAATGGGTGTTTGGTGGGTGTGGTGCAGAGTGTTCCTCAGGATTTGTGTATACCTGTTCTTAGCAACATCAAAGGGACAGGACCCGTAACCTAGGAGGAGCAGGGGCCATGAAGAAGGGCAGATTACACAGCACCCTTGTGACGACCTGATAGGCTAGGGCGTCACACTGACACATAGAGTAATATTGGTCCGAGTGGAATGCGATGTTTTATCGTATTCCACACGCTCTGATTTTTATGCCGTGTGTCTTAGGCCTAATCTGCAGTATAATAGTGTTTTAATTCTGTGCTGCCACTATACTGAGTCTCGCTGCCAGGAAAAATTTATTCAGCAGCCTCGGGGTTTCAGTCATAGTGGCACTGCCAGTGTGGCTTCAGTCACTACTCTATGAATAATGACTGTCACCTGTAACCACGACCTGGCACTGATTTTTCGCTACCTCATCAGTGCATCAGTACAGAGCTGGCTGTCAGTCAGTGCCAGGGGTGTGGTTACAGCTGACACTTACTATGCACTGAGTTGTGCCTGAGACCACCTTGGCTGCTTCCCTATGACTGAAAGCCTATCACTGCTGGAAGAAATAAAGTTAATTTTCTCCTGTCAGTGGGGCTCTGAGTGTGGCATGAAAATGCTATTAACCTGCAGAATAATGGGTACCTGTTAGGTACACACAGCTGCTGGTGGTTCTGGGGGCACAGGGGACCTAAGTTCCCTTCCTAACAGTTCCTTTATTACATTGCACACATCTTGTTGTGATACGAGCTTGTAATTCTTTTTATCTGTTTTTCTCTAGTCCCCTCCACAACAGCATAGGAGGTTGCCTCTCCATGCCCTAATAGGGACAGGAAGTACAAGAGAGGTTAAATGGACCCTCCCACCTCCCATTAGCCAGTGTCTTTCCTCTCCACATGGGGCATGGAGAGGTTTTTTCTTTTTCCTATGCTGTGGTAGCTGGCGAACTGCAGCTTACATTTTTTACCTTTCAGCCGAGCAGTGTTAGTCGAGCTCTCTGCTCCACCTCCTGCTGCTTCTTTCACCTTGGTGGGGGACCGCCGCTCCAGCCTTCTGGATCCCTCTGGTGTGATGTGGGCTGTGGGCTCCCCAGCCGGCGTCCTCCATGATCTCGACGGCCGTCTCCTGTACGCGCGCTGTCCTGCATGGCCTGGAAGTGTTGCTGGGGGGCAGAACTTATGTAGCGCCCTGGAAAACCAGGTAATTGTACATATAGGCCCCCGCACGACACCTTTCCCAAGAAGTGTTAAATCAGCCGACCTGAAACCCTAGTCACCCCTCCTGAGGGAAGGACCGACACACCAGTGGGCAGAACCAGGCGGATAGGGAACGCCCACCTAGGGGTCTGGAGAGCCCGGGGTGGGAAAACAGTCAGATAAGGTTAAGTTCAAGTGTGAAGTGGAGGTGAAATTGACAGGTGCCAGGGTCGGAGCCCTGACACCTTGGCTCGGTGGCAGACGGTAGGTAGAGTCCTCAGGAGACGGGAAGACTGCTGCGGGGATCCAAGGTGGACTGGGACAGGGTTGTAGCCCGCCGGTACCGACACCAGAGAACCGACCCGGAAACCGTGTGCACAGAGGGGGTACTTGGACCCTGAAGCCAGGACCGGCACCAACGGCCTAACTAATTAACCAATTGAGGGCAGGATTTTAGGTCCTGTCCCAACCTAAGTCCCGAAAAGTAGACAACCAACCATCGAGAGGGATAGGACAACCGCCAGGGCTCCGTAGATCCCAAGGGTCAGCGTCAGACGGGCACGGCTCCCAACCAAAGGACCGGGAGCGGACTCCTGCATTTCAAACTGGGAAGTCCTCTCTACAAAACACTGAAGGCAGAGGAGAGAGACTTTGACTACCAACCCGGGTGTGGGATCAGATACACCAGTCTGCGGCAGCCGGCCACCATCACCTTGGTTTACCACAGGACTTGTGTGCTTTATTCGACCGTGAGTAACATCCCTGGCCTGGCCGGGTGCGCCGGCCCCTGCAATCACCATCCTCAGCATAGAGACACTGGGCCCCGGGACATCCATCCCTTCCCACGGAGGGGTTAACATCCAGCTGCCAGTCCAATGTCCCCGGGAGCCCCGCAACGGCAGCGGTTGTGCTACATTTCACCACACACCATGGGTGGCGTCACAGACATTTTACAACCAATCCCGTATAAATGTCCCCCTTTTATTCGGAGTGTCCGCGTGACCCCCTGGTCCGGAGAACCCCTCGAGCTGCACCATAGATCCGGATCCGAGCAGCAGCGGCTGCTGGCACGGGGACGGCACACCCCGAAACTTGGCGTCACGAACCGGACACTTACCCATCCACTTACCTGGTGGAAGTGCGCCTTGTTCTGGACTGTCAGCGGTGCTCCGCTGCAAAATTTTGAAAAACCGCCATCTTTGCCGCCATTTTTAGGCGCGAAAAACATCAACCCAGCGTCTTCATTCCTGAGAAAGGGCGAGAAGCTGAAGCCCCGCCCCCTGGGAACAAGGCCGGAAGGAAAACCATGAGGCCGAAATTGAAACTAGCAAGCCGCATAAGAGGACTGCTTCCGAAAAACCAGGGGAGCGAGCGAGAATAGTGGCATTTGATCCGAGGAAATATGAGGCAGGGACTGCCGACTGGGTGGAAGCCCAGACAGAACGGATGTGCCAAAGAATCCAGGCCAACTTTCTGCTAAAAAGATGGACGGCCGAGATGCAGAAACTGGCTGCAGCTGTCCGGGCCCGCGAAGTGGAGATGACCTCGGAGGAGCGGGTAAGCCACCCACGCCCCTATGTCCCACCAGGACCTGCCCAACAAGCTGAGGAGCTCGGTCTGCCCCCATCCGCCACGCCGCTTCTCTCGCTGCCCGGACCTGCAGCTGGTGCCTCGCTCGGTCCGCTGCCCCAAGCCACGGCAGTGGTACCCGTTCCATCTGCCTGTGAGGGCCCGGCAATGGCGACCTATGGCCGTGAGCACAACACCGCTCCGGCACCCGTAGCAGCCCCACAAAAGATCAAAGCCCGGAAGACATCCCCTCTGGCCCCGAGCCCGGCCGCACCAGAGATGACATCATCCAGGATCCTGGAGAAGGCAGTGCACTCAATGACGTCGGCCCCGGCAATCCGCTCGGCCGCAGCAGAGGCGACGCCCGACCGGAAATCAGCAAAGACACCGGCCTCTCCCCAGTACCCGGCTGAGGCGCAGCCGGGATGCACCTGCAGGATGGCAGAGCAGGCCGCAGATCAACAGAGCCCTCTTCCACTTCACATGAGCCCGGTCAAAGCCGGTAGTGAGGGCGTCCGGATGGTCCAAGCCCATGAGCAGGAGGAGGCGGAGTGCGGAACCCATACCCCGTATTGGGAGCTGCAGCGGCAGCAGCTGAAGATTGAGATCGCGGCCAGGGAGAAGCGGAAGGCCGAAGTACTGAACAGGACCATCCGGGAGAAGGAGAACCTCCGGCAGGCAACTTTCCGGGTGTGGGGCCTGCCGGAGGTTCTGCCAATGACAGCTCCGGCACTTTAACCCCCAAAAGGGATGGGACTTTATCTATGAACCGGGTCTGGAGGCTGAGATTTTTGTATCCTGGAGGGATGTGGCCCCCCATTTGCCTACGGGTCACCCGATCGTGAACTGGAGCCAGGAGAGATGTTCTCCTATACCCGGCACTGCGGAGAGAGGGGCTGGTGAACAAAGAACAACTGACATCCGGCATAGCCTGCTAGCAGACCAGGGTTTAAATAGGCAGAGAGTTAGCAATGGAAACACCCATTGCTCAACACACCTGGTCTCTGTCCAAACCATTCCTGGAGGGAGCCTCATAGCAGCAAAAGCATAACTTTAAAACTCTGAACTCTGTCTTCCCTTACTAACCATTTGTCCTGGGCTATCCTCAGGCGAGGGTCGAACACTGGTCGACACCTGCACTATTTATGTTTGTCTATATGTGGTCTTGATTACTAGTTGAGAGAACATTACAATTGTTCTGTTTCAAATATTTATCGAATAAAGTATAATTTTATGAGAGTAATGAAATTGGTGGTTTTTGAAGCAGGAGATACAAGCCTCACTAGCTTCCCTCCCTACTGCTGGTCCCTCCTCCCCTTAAAAGAGGAAGCTCCAAACAGCCTCATCTGATCATGAGGAGGCACCCGATTCAGCTTCTGATGGACCTGATGAGGCCTTGCCCTCCGGGAGATCTGAGCGATTATTCCTATTCTTCCCTGATGATTTGGGAGATCTCATTGGGGCAGTTCGCAGTATTATGGGCTTTGAAGAGGAGCAAGTTCTTCCTTCGGTCCAGGATGAGATGTTCGCTGGCCTGAAAACGACAAAACAGGTCGGGTTTCCGGTCCATGCCAACATCTTGAGCCTCATTTCTCAGGAATGGGAATTTCCTGAGAAATGGTTCAGGAGCGACCTCAGCCGCAGGTTTCCCCTAGAGAACAATGAGTTTCACTGGGAAGTCCCAAGGGTGGATGTCCAGGTAGCGCGTGTGGCTAAGAAGACGGTGATCCCCTTTGAGGATACTTCCCAACTCAAGGACCAGATGGACCGTAAGATTGAGAGCCTTATGAAAAAATCTTGGGAGGCTTCCTCTTCCACCATTCAGACAAATATTGCCTCCACTTGTGTGTCTAGGTCCCTTCTCAAGTGGCTTGACCAGTTGGAAGCACATTGTCATGATTGACTCCTGGCTCAGCTGGAGCTGAGCCTTTTTTTTTAGTTTCACTTCTGATGCAAGTCACGTTAGGGGTTAATCCTTTCTGCCTCATTCTGGAGGTCAGGCTGCTTTATTAGGGCACTGTTTCTCTTGAACTTCGCCAGTGATATTTCTGGCTCTGCTGTGTTCTGCTCTTGAGTGACCTGTTGTCTGCCCTGCCCCCTCCTGACCTCCGTGTTCACCTGACCTGTTAACCTCCTCTGTTGTCTGTTTCCATTAGTGTCTCTCCCGCTGTCTCCCTGTTCGTTCCTTATCTGTTTACCTTAATTCTGTCTTGTCTTCCCACTCCCCCTCGCTTCTAGGCTCTGATTTCCCGGCTACTGACTATTTGCTTCCCTCTGACTACGTTTAGACTTTGCCCTTGTGTACTTACAAGACCTCATGTTGTGACACGGCTTTCTGACGATTCTACTGCCGTCTGGTGGGCTTGACTAGGATTACCTCTGCTAGGGAATTCCCTGCTCATACGTTTCCTCCGCTTTTACGCCCCCTAGTGGTTTACCAGCTAACTACCTTCTCAGATAGTTTCAGGAATCCTCTCAGTCCCACATTACTGCGCTGTACTGCTATTGTACATCTTAGAGTACAGCGTGACACACATATTTCCAAGGGTACACCTAGGGATGATCTGCTGGCTTTACTTCACTTGCTCAGTAAGGCTACCAGTTTCCTGGCAGATACCTTTGTGGAGTCAGTCCACCTGGGGCCAGGATCTCAGTGTTGTCCAACTCTGCCAGCCGTGCCTTGTGGCTGCAGGCATAGAGTGGGGACTCCACTTCCAAAATGAGACTCTGCTCTCTACCCTTTAAAGGGGACCTGGTGTTTGGCCCAACACTAGATGACATTCTGGATAAGGCAATTAATCAGAAGGCCCTTCCGGAGCAGAACCCCAGCAGGAGACGGCCCTTTCGTCCCTGGGTGCCTCAGACCCACAGCCCCAGGGGAAAGGGAAGTTTAGTTGGTGGAGCTACCCCAAAGGTAGAGGGCAGAATATCGTCATCCCTTCCCAGCAGCAGCATCTGCAGCATGACAAACAGTGACTCGGTTCCGGTGAGGGGAGCGAATCTCGGATTTTCTTTCCCAATGGCGGGCCATCACCAACTGCCAGTGGGTGCTGAAATAGGTACAAGGCACGCTCAAGGGTTAAATTTCATACATTTTAATAAAAAAAAAAGTTTTTGAACATGTGACGTTTCGGCCACTTAGTGGCCTTTATTAGACAACTAATATCATTAGATGGCCAGAATGGAATATAAAGGCAGCGGTATCCACCACTATGCTGCGTACCCTTGAGAGTGCCTTGTACCTATTTTAATGACGTATGGTTTGGAAACCAACGAGTGCACCTCCATATTCTTTACCATTCTGGCAGTGCCTTATCCTGTTACAAGTGGGTGCTGAAAGTCATTTCAGAAAGTCTTCTGGTAGAATTCCTCTCCCCCCCTTCACCAGGTCTCCGAGTCACTGTCCTGTCCTCACAGGGTTCCCAGGATCTCCTGTATTCAAAGTTACAGGAGTTAATAATTTCTAAAGTCATCTCCCAGGTTCCAAGTCAGGAGGTAGGTGTGGGCCACTACTCCCGCCTTTTCCTCATCAGAAAGCCATCTGGAGATGTTCGTGTTATCATCAACCTGAAACGTCTCAACCAACGGGTTCAATACTGTCATTTCAAAATGGAGTCTGTAAAATCGACAATTCCATTGATAGGGCTGCACCACCAGATGGCTACAATCGACTTGAAGGATGCCTACTTTCATGTGCCCATTCATCCTCGGCACAGAAAGTACCTCAAATTTGCAATTCTGCACAAGGGGGAAGTCCTTCACTTCCAGTTTGTTCGGGATCTCCTCAGCTCCAAGGGTCTTCTCAAAGATCATGGCAGAGGTAGTTGCCTTCCTAGGGGTTCAGGGCATCTGTCTGGTGCCATATCTGGACAACCTCCTTCTCATTGCTCCCTCCGTTCCCACACCCTCAGGAGCCATGTGGAGAAGTCTTTGAATGTTCTGCAGTCCTTGGGCTGAATCCCCAATCTCAAGAAGTCTCAGCTGACACCCTCCCCCACACGATGATTTCTCGGGGTGCTGTTAGACTCCGACAGGCAGGCATCCTTTCTTCCAGAGGACCACAGGTTGACCCTTCTATCAAAAATATTGGCTCTTCATCGGCAAGCATCTCCCACCATTCGAGCAGCTAAGTCGGCTCTGGGATCAATGACGTCCTGCATTCCATTCATGTGGGCCCAGGCTCACTCTCGTTGTCTTCAGGGTCATATCCTGTCACATTGGGACAGACTCCATTCCTCCCTGAACAAAAGATTTTGTCTGTCGGGGAGTGTCACCTTGTCTCTTCTCTGGTGATTGAAGCCCGGCAACCTGCTAGTTGGGGTTGCATGGACCCAGATGCTTTTTGTTACTCTGACAACAGATGCCAACCAGATGGGGTGGGGGCTATGGTTGCCAACTCCCCATTTCAAGGAGTCTGGAGTCCTTACATCACCTCCCAGTTCTCCAACTACCGGGAACTGAGGGTGGTCTGGGAAGCTCTCCTGGCAGCTAAACATCTCATCAAGGATTCTCATGTTTTGGTCTATTCAGATAATGTCATCACGGTGGCGCATTTCCGCCATCAGGGCAGTACAAGATCCGGTGCCCTGAGGTTATTGTCCTCCCAGATTTTCCTCTGGGCAGAGAAGTTCTTGCTGTCTCTCTCTGCGGTCCACCTAAAGGGGTCCTTGAACCTCCAGGCGGACTTTCTAAGTTGTCAGGAAATTCACCCAGGAGAGTAGAGCCTGGATCAAGCAGTGTTCTGCGCTCTGGTGGCAAGGTGGGGTACTCTGGAGATCGGCCTGTTTGCATCAGAGAAAAATCGAAAGGTCGCAATATTTTTCTCCCTGAATCCATGGGACAACGCGATGGGGGTGGACGCCTTCTGCCGCAGCTGTCCTTTCATCTCACCTCCACCTTCCTGCCTATCCCTCTTCTAGCAAGAGCCCTGCGAAAGATCAGGGAGGATGGAGTCCCAACTATCCTAGTAGCTCCTCTCTGGCTGAAGAGAAGTTGGCACAGCTTGATCATGGCTCTCAAAGACGATGGCCCGATCCTCATGAGTCCAGACCCCAGCTTGCTATCCCAGTGTTCTCTATTCCACCCAGATCCTCAAAAGCTCAAGTTAGCAGCCTGGCTTCTGAGGCCCAGGTGCTAAGAGCCTAGTAGGGCCTTTCTGATAAGGTCGTGGCTAGTCTGTAAAAAAAGTAAACCTGTTACTAACAGTATTTACAATAAAATCTGGATGAGATTCTCCTCCTGGTGTGGTGCTCATCCTCCTGACCCACTTCGTCCCAACATAGCGCAAATTCTAGACTTTCTCCAGAATGGATTGGAATTGGGCCTTAAGGGGTACTTTGCACACTAAGATATCGCAGGTGCGATGTCGGTGGGGTCAAATCGAAAGTGACGCACATCCGGCGTCGCTGTCAATATCGTAGTGTGTAAATCCTTTATGATACGATTAACGAGCGCAAAAGCGTCGTAATCGTATCATCGGTGTAGTGTCCGACATTTCTATAATGTAGCTGCAGCGATGGTACGATGTTGTTCCTCGTTCCCCTGCGGCAGCACACATCGCTGTGTGAGAAGCCGCAGGAGCGAGGAACATCTCCTACCGCGGCTCACACCGGCTATGCGGAAGGACGGAGGTGGGCGGGATGTTTACGTCCCGCTCATCTCCGCCCCCCGCTTCTATTGGCCGCCTGCTGTGTGACGTTGCTGTGATGCCGCACGACCTGCCCCCTTAGTAAGGAGGCGGTTCGCCAGCCAGAGCGACATCGCAGGGCAGGTGAGTGCATGTGAAGCTGCCGTAGCGATAATGTTCGCTACAGCAGCAATCACAAGATATCGCTGCTGCGACGGGGGCGGGGACTATCGCGCTCGGCATCGCAAGCATCGGTCGTAGTGGGCAAAGTACCCCTAAGCCGAGCACATTGAAGGTGCAAGTTTCGGCCCTCAATTCCGTCTTCAATACGGATCTGGCAAGTCATCGCTGGATTCACCGCTTTATGCTGTCCGCTAGTAAGATTTGTCCTCGACAGAAGGTCCTCACACCATCCTGGGACAACAATGTGGTCCTGACTGGACGTTCTCAGTTTCCTTATGAACCTCTGTCATCCTGTAGCATACGTTCTCTCTCTCTCTCACAAGGTCAGAGATGACAGCATTGTCTTTCGGCTGGACCCTTCCTTCCTTCCCAGGGTGGTCTTGGATTTTCATCGCTCTAAAATCCATCGTTCTTCCTTCCTTCTGTCAGCATCCTCAGACTCCAGGGGAGGAAGTCTTCCATTCTCTGGACGTTCGCAGGACGGTGTTGCACTACCTAGAACTGACGGTGCCTTGGCGTATTGATCATAACCTCTTCATCTAACCCTTCGGTCGGAATAAGGGCAAAAAGATGGCTAAAAGCACTATAGCCAACTGGATCGTGCGAGCCATTAAGCATCGGTCGTAGTGGGCAAAGTACCCCTAAGCCGAGCACATTGAAGGTGCAAGTTTCGGCCCTCAATTCCGTCTTCAATACGGATCTGGCAAGTCATCGCTGGATTCACCGCTTTATGCTGTCCGCTAGTAAGATTTGTCCTCGACAGAAGGTCCTCACACCATCCTGGGACAACAATGTGGTCCTGACTGGACTTTCTTGGTTTCCTTATGAACCTCTGTCATCCTGTAGCATACGTTCTCTCTCTCTCACAAGGCTGCCTTTCTTGTGGCAATTACGTCTGCTCGGAGAGTTGGGGAGCTTCAAGCATTATCAATCCGGGAACCATACTTGACCATCAGAGATGACAGCATTGTCTTTCGGCTGGACCCTTCCTTCCTTCCCAGGGTGGTCTCGGATTTTCATCGCTCTAAAATCCATCGTTCTTCCTTCCTTCTGTCAGCATCCTCAGACTCCAGGGGAGGAAGTCTTCCATTCTCTGGACGTTCGCAGGACGGTGTTGCACTACCTAGAACTGACGGTGCCTTGGCGTATTGATCATAACCTCTTCATCCAACCCTTCAGTCGGATTAAGGGCAAAAAGATGGCTAAAAGCACTATAGCCAACTGGATCGTGCGAGCCATTAAGGAAGCCTACCTCAACCACTAGATCTACCTCTGTCTCCTGGGCTGAATGGGCAGGGGCTTCTCCCAAGCAGATCTGCAAGGCAGCTACATAGTCTTCGCTACATACTTTCATGAAGCATTATCGTCTGGACCTGGATTCCAACAGGTATTTGGCTTTTGACAGGAAAGTCCTGCAGGCTGTGGTCCCCCCCAGGTATCAATTCATTGATATTCCTCCTATGCTGTCATGGAGGGGACTAGAGAAATAAAAATTATTCTTACCGTTAATAATTCCTTTTCTAGGACCTTCCACGACAGCACTTAATTCCCTCTCTGTTACTCGATATTTTCTGGAATGTGTTTTCATACTACTCATGTTCTATGGGTTATTTGTAAGACACTGGCTAATGGGAGGTGGGAGGATCCTTTTAACCTCTCTTGTACTTCCTGTCCCTATTAGGGCGTGGAGAGGTAACCTCCTATGTTGTCGTGGAAGGTATTAGAAACTGAATTAACGGTAAGAATAATTCTTATTTCCTGAGCTCCTCTCAGCTGATTTATGATCAGATGAATGTTCAGCTGTCCTTTGATGTGGCTTGTGGTCAGAAAACAGCTGAGGAGTTTAGGGAAACACAGATCAGAGAGGCTGCGTTGCACACTGCGGCAGCTGTGTGTTCCTTTTTGCCTCAGTCATAGTAAAATGGCAGCAAACTATTACAATGTGTGACTACTGCCTTACAAATGTGCATGATACTGTTCGGTGCTTGATCGAGCATTACTGTGCTCAAGACACTCTATACTCAGAGGTGTATCTAGGCTTTCCAGCATCTGGGGCAAAAATTCAGTTTGATGCCCCCCCCCACCAAGCAGTTTGGGTGGTCGTCATGTGACCAATCACTCATTTGTGGTTTGCATACTAAAGGCCACTTTACACAGCAACATCGCTAGTGATATCGCTGGTGAAAGCACCCACCCCAGACGGTCATGCGTCATGGGCAAATCGCTGCCCTTGGCGCACAATCTCGTTTTTCCCCGTCACACGTACTTACCTGCCTAGTGACGTCGCTCTGGTGATGTTCCTCGTTCCTGCGGTGTCACACATAGCGATGTGTGCTGCCGCAGGAAGTACGAACAACCTGCGTCCTGCAACAGCAACGATAATCGGGAAAGGATCAACGCGTCAACGATCAACAATTAGGTAAGTAATTTTGATCGTTAACGGTCGTTCCTGCGTTTCACACGCAACAACGTCGCTAACGAGGCCGGATGTGCGTCATGAATTCCGTGACCCCAATGACATCTCGTTATCAATGTCGCTTCGTGTGAAGCCCGCTTTACAGTCACGTGATGACAAGCTTCTCTTAATAATTCTCTCAATGTTCAATGAGAAACGTAGGAAGAAAAGTCAGTTGTCAGATGCAAGTGTGAAAAACACATGAGTAGAGCGGCCATTTCGTGACTGCTGTACCCAGCAAGCAGAGCTGAATCCTGACAGTGAGTATATTACAAGCTGTTAGAACTGAGGATACAACACTGCTTAATTTTATAATTAAAGGGGTTGTCCAGGTTTAAGATGAAAGTCTGCAGTGACTCTATTCGTGACTTCAGGCTTCTGAATTCTTACCATGCATGCTCTGCACACTTTTAGGATTCTCCGGTGCTAGTGACGAGAATGACGATCATGTGAGCACAAGTATGAGATTTGTATACTTCTGGCCACATTTTGATTTGATATGTCCAGCCTCAAGGCCCCGTCACACGCTACGATATATCTAACGATATGTCGTCGGGGTCACGGTTTTCGTGACACACATCCGGCATCATTAGAGATGTCGTAGCGTGTGACACCTCCGAACGACTGTTAACGAGCAAAAATACTCACCTTATTGTTGCTCGTTGACACGTCGTTAATTTTCATAATGTCGTTCCTCCTTCTGCACGCCGGTTGTTCGTCGTTCCCGAGGCAGCTAAGTGTGACACCTCGGGACCGACAAATAACAGCTTACCTCCGTCCCGCCGGCAATGAGGAAGTAAGGAGGTGGGCGGGATCTTACGTCCCACTCATCTCCTCCCCTCCGCTTCTATTGGGCGGCCGCTGTGTGACATCGCTGTGACGCCAAACGTCCCTCCCCCTTCAGGAAGAGGATGTTCGCCGCCCACAGCGACGTTGTGAGGGAGGTAAGTACGTGTGACGGGGGTTAACGACATTGTGCGCTACGGGCAATGAATTGCCCGTGCCGCACAAACGATGGGAGTGGGTGCGATCGCACGATATATCGTCGCGTGTGACGGGCCTTCAGTCAATTAATTTTCATTATTATTATTTATTTATAGAGCACCATTAATTCCATGGTGCTGTACATGAGAAGAGGTTACATACAGAATACATACACAAGTTACAGTAGACAGACTAGTACAGAGGGAAGAGGGCCCTACTCTTGCGGGCTTACATTCTATCGGATTTTGGGGAGGAGACAGTAGGTGGGGTGTAGGTTGGGCGGCGGCTACGCTTGGTGGTCGGACGGAGGCATTGAGCATGTCTGTTCAGCTTGTGACCACATCTATGTAAATCGCATACTTGCAGCTTCGTAACCTCCCACTCTCACCGTCGACACCAGAGAATCCTGACAGTGTGCAGTGTGCGCACTGTGAGAATTCAGAAGTCTACAGTCACAGAGTGACACATAGTGACTGCAGGCTCATCACAAACTTGGACAACCCCTTTAATGGTCCTAACAACATAAATAAAAACATAGTAACCCTTAATTTGTCAGACGGCACAAGACTTTATTAAAGAGATTGTCCACTACTTTAACATTGATGGCCTTTCCTTAGGATAGGTCAACAATGTCTGATTGATCAGGGTCCGGCACCTGGCACCCCAGCTAATCACCTGTTCTAGATGCCGTGCCGGTGGTGGCAGGTGGCTGGAAGTGCTGAGTTCTGGATCTGCTTCTGATAGTGGCAGCAGCCTCCTATTACAATCAATGAGGCGGATGTGCAGTACCCGGCCGCAGACACAGTCAGAGGACAGAGTAGATTCTGAAATAAGCATTTCTGGCCACCTGCACCAAGAACAGCTGATCAGTGGGGGTACCATTGTGCTCACATCAGAACCAATGCGCAAATGGGACCAAGGCGTAATGATGAGACATAGTCAGTATCACAAATGAACATTTACATTCAGGTACCTTAGAGATGATGTTGTCTCTGAGTCATTTCTTTCTACTCTTCACCTTGTCCTGATGCCATGATGACTTTTCACATTCACATTTCGTCTCTGCAGATTTCCATCTTCTCCAGTCTTCTGCAGCACATCCCAACACGATGGCCCTAAAAATAACAGAATGATTATAATACTCCTATTTAAAAAATATCTGTCCTACACTGTGCCCCAGAATAAATAAGGGCCCCTCACTATGTTCTCTGCACAAAATATGATCCACACAGCGTCCATCTTATGATACATGTCCAACACACTACCCTCTCCTTTCCACACTGAGCCTACTCTTCACTGAAGTCATACTGAACCCACAAGCTATTCCCTCTCGATACTGCCTCACTCACCACTACTCAGTCTCTATTATGTGCCCCCTTAAATTTTTCTCACCCTTTACTGTCTCCTCACTAGTTTCTGTGTGTCCATATACTTCCCCCTCACTCCCCATACCATGTTGCTCTTTATACTCTGTCCTCAAAATTTCTTTCCCATTTGCTCCCCATTCCCCCAATCGCTCCACATATGATGTCTGTATACATCCCCCCTCACCCTCGCTCCCTATACTATGTCTGTATACATCACCTCTCACTCCCCCCCCATACATCACCCCTCACTCCCTATACTATGTCTGTATACATCAAACCTCAGTCCAAAAAGAAAGAGCTACTTAAAGGAACAAGGAAGGTACGTAATAACTGATAACCGATAACAACACTATAAAAGGGACGGCACATAATAATAAATTTAATAATAATTTTATTCATTTATATAGCGCTATTAATTCCACAGCGCTTTACATACATTGGCAACACTGTCCCCATTGGGGCTCACAATCTCGAGTCCCTATCTGTATGTCTTTGGAGTGTGGGAGGAAACCGGAGTACCCGGAGGAAACCCACGCAAACACGGGGAGAACATACAAACTCCTTGCAGATAGTGTCCTTGGTGGGATTTGAACCCAGGACCCCAGCGCTGCAAGACTGCAGTGCTAACCACTGAGCCACCGTGCTGCCACATAAAAACAGTACATGATCAACAGATATTTACCTAAGCACGGCTGTAGCACCAGGTCAGTGACTGCGATTCCTATCCCGATGCACACGTTTCAGCACTAGCTTCATCAACCTTCAATCATGCATTTTGCTTTTATGGTGATTACACACACTACACCTGTTTATCATGTAACTAACAGGTCTTTGAATCCATATACGGTTCTTTGACGCCCCGTGTTTCCAGCCTATTGGTCTGTCTCATACATATTTAATAAAGCTATAATACATTTTTTGATCTTTTTGTTCGTTTTTTCTTTCTTTGGTTTCATATTGTATTAGAGGCATATATGCTGCGATTCTAGTGTTACAGACCGTGCTGCTGCTAGCTAAAAAAAATCGTTCTATTTTCTTATAATACCACTCTTATTCTGGATTTAGTATAGAGTGAGCTTCTGGAGTAGGCATAGTGTATTAGAGACATGTAGGCAGGGATTCTAACATTACGGACTGTGGTGCTGCTGCTATCTAAAAAATCAATTCTATTTTCTACTAATACCTCTCTTAGTTTGCAATTCATTTTGGATTGAGATTCAGGAGTAGGGATCGTGTATTAAAGGCCTGTAAGCAGTGATTCAAGCCTTTCACAGCATGTTGCTGATACCTAAAAAATGTAATCTAGTGTCTAATAATACCATTCTTATTCTGCATGTAGTGTAAGGTAAGCTTCTGGAGTAGGCATGGTGTATTAGAGGCATGTACACAGGGATTCTAACTAGTGATGGGTGGACTCGGACTGTAAAAGTCTGGATTCGTGCGGGTTCAAAATTACCCATGCACCGACTCCTGGCCCTGAGTTTCAGGAACATTTGAGTAACTCGGGTAATTAAAAAAAATAAATAAATAATGGAAAGATAAAAAAAAAAGGGAAAAGCAGGCGCATCATACCAGTTTCCCGCACGGCTGTAACACCACTTCCGGGGCCTCTCATTATCCTTCCTATATATGCACCACTTCCCCTGCCCACTGTCAGTCCCAACGTATTTGATTAGTTGCGGTCAGACCACACCCCACCCTCTGTGACAGCGTGTCTGACTGCTTTCAATCACAGACACTGTTCTCAGGCTGGGGAGAGCCATGGTTATTGGGCCCCGCATCCTAAAATTAGAAGCCTGCAGCTGCCCAGAATTGTCACATCTATTAGATACGACAATCCTGGAACTTTACCCGGCTATTCCCAATTGCCCTGGTGCGGTGGCAATCTGTGTAATAAGGGGTTAACGACAGCTCACAGCTGCCAGTAAGCCTTAGATTAGTAATGGGAGGCGTCTATGAGACTCCCTCATTACTAATCTGTAAGTGAAAAGAAATAAAACACAAAACAGAAAAAATCCTTTATTTGAAATGTAATACAAAAAACTATCCTCTTTCCCTAATTTACAGTGCCTTGCAAAAGTATTCGGCCCCCTTGAATTTTTAAAGCTTTTCCCACATTTCAGGCTTCAAACATAAAGATAAAAAATTTTATGTTATGGTGAAGAATCAACAACAAGTGGTACACAATTGTGAAGTGGAACGAAATTTATTGCCAATTTTAAACTTTTGTAAAAAAGAATAAACTGAAAATTGGGCGTGCAATATTATTCAGCCACTTTACTTTCAGTGCAGCAAACTCACTCCAGAAGTTCATTGAGGATCTATGAATGATGCAATGTTTTCCTAAATGACTGATGATGAAAATATAAGCCACCTGTGTGTAACCAAGCCTGCGTATAAATGCACCTGCTCTGTGATAGTCTCATGGTTATGTTTAAAGCACAGAGAGCATCATGAAAACCAAGGAACACAACAGGCAGGTCCGTGATACTGTTGTGGAGAATTTTAAAGCCGGATTGGGTTACAAAAAGATTTCCAAAACTTTAAACATCCCAAGAAGCTCTGTGCAAGCGATCATATTGAAATAGGAGTATAATACCACTGCAAAGCTTCCAAGACCTGGCTGTCCCTCAAAAATGTCATCTCAAACAAGGAGAAGACTGATCAGAGATGCAGCCAAGAGGCCCATGATCACTCTGGATGAACTGCAGACATCTACAGCTGAGGTGGGAGAGTCTGTCCATAGGACAACAATCAGTCATACACTGCACATATCTGGCCTTTATGGAAGAGTGGCAAGGAGAAAGCCATTTCTCAAAGATATCCACAAAAAGTGTTGTTTAAAGTTTGCCACAACTCACCTGGGAGACACACCAAATATTTGGAAGAAGATGCTCTGGTCAGATGAAACCAAAATCGAACTTTTTGGGTACAATGCCAAACTATATGTTTGCTGTTGTGAATGTCAGTTATGCTTTTGCTGCTGTGAAGCTCCCTCTTGTGGCCAAGAATGGTTTGGACAGAGACCAGGTGTGCTGACGCAATGGGCGTTTCCATTGCTAACTCTCTGCCTATTTAAACCCTGGCCTCGTAGCAGGCTGAGCTGGTTATCATTGTCCTGTAGTTCTCCAGCCTTTTCATCTTGCATCTGACCACATCTACCCCAGATAAGTTCTTGGTTCTTTCTTATGTTGTTTTTGTTCTTTTGTTCTTATCTGGGTTGTCAATTATTGTGGTTATTTTCAGTTTATTTGCATGCAGGAATCTTCCCTCTCTGTTGCTTTGCTGGGGAGCTCCCTGCAGCTATATTTGGAGTTTTGCTCCTATAAGTCCATGTGTTTGTTGCTTCTTGAATTTGTAATTGTTCCTATTTTCTGTTCATTGGTTTGACAAGAGCGCCTGATATAGGACGGAGTGTAGATCGTGCGATCTGAGGACTTTTTTGTACTATCAGGTATTTGGGTTTTTGTAGGGTTTTTCTCTGGCCACCATCAGCCCCTTTCCTATCCTTTCCTATTTAGTCAGTGGGGCCTCACCTTTGCTGATCCTATCATCCATCTGTGTATTGTATTTTCCTATATCACCATAGTCCCAGTCTGGCTGCCAGTGAGGGGACTTATAGCTGCAATGCCCCTCTGGGAATTATTCAAATTGTCCCTCCAGTGAGGAAGGAGACAAACTCTTGCACCACCTATTGGAAGTAGCAATCCTAAAAGTCAAAAGTGGCTTTTTAAATAAGCCTTTTCATAAGAATTAGGATTTATACCAGATCAGAATCCCAATTTGCAGACACGGTGTTTCGGGGTGATTGCTCCTCGTCAGTGCAAAGTGTGGGTATCTGATAGGATTGCTACTTCCAATAGGTGGCGCTAGAGTTTGTCTCCTTCCTCACTGGAGGGACAATTTGAATAATTCCCAGAGGGGCATTGCAGCTATAAGTCCCCTCACTGGCAGCCAGACTGGTTTGTCAGGTCTCCATAAGGGGAATAGTCTTCCCCGTGGTCCCCACATAGCTTCTCATAAACCAGATCAGATACCCACACTTTGCACTGATGAGGGGCAATCACCCCGAAACACCGTGTCTGCAAATTGGGATTCTGATCTGGTATAAATCTTAAGTCTTATGAAAAGGCTTGTTTAAAAACCTACTTTTAGGAGTGCTGCTTCCAATAGGTGGCACTAGAGTTTGTCTCGTTCCTCACTGGAGGGACAATTGGCATAAAAGCAACACAGCTCATCACCCTGAACACACCATCCCCACTGTCAAACATGGTGGTGGCAGCATCATGGTTTGGGCCTGCTTTTCTTCAGCTAGATAGTTAAAATTGATGGGAAGATGGATGGCGCCAAATACAGGACCATTCTTGAAAAAAATCTGTTGGAGTCTGCAAAAGACCTGAGACTGGGACAGAGATTTGTCTTTCAACAAGAAAACGATCCAAAAGGTAAAGCAAAATCTACAATGGAATGGTTCACAAATAGACGTATCCAGGTGTTAGAATGGCCGGACCTGAATTTAATTGAGAATCTGTGGAAAGAGCTGAAAACTGCTGTTCACAATTGTTCTCCATCCAACCTCACTCAGCTCAAGCTGTTTGCAAAGGAAGAATGGGCAAGAATTTCAGTATTTCAATGTGCAAAACTGATAGACACATACCCCAAGCGACTTGCAGCTGTAATCGCAGCAAAAGGTGGCGCTACAAAGTATTAACTTAAAGGGGCCGAAAAATATTGCACGCCCCAATTTTCAGTTTATTATTTTTTATAAAAGTTTAACATTTCGTTCAACTTCACAATTGTGTCCCACTTGCTGTTGATTCCTCACCATAAAATTTAAAATTTTTATCTTTATATTTGAAGCCTGAAATGTGGGAAAAGGTTGAAAAATTCAAAGGGGCTGAATATTTTCGCAAGGCACTGTATCAGTCCCCAAAACACTCCTATGTAATCCACACAAGGTCTTACGACAATTCCAGATCTGCTACTAAAGTGACAGCGCGCGGGCACAGAACATATCCGCACACTGTGGGCATCAGGTAGAGAATGACTGACTGAGCTGTAACGATGAGCAAAGACGTCACTCAGTTTATTTGTGGTCACAGCTGGAGGTTCCCACTTTACCGCAGGTAAACTGACCTCAGGTGAACTGAAACTCAGTTGAGGTCACTGAGTCCACAGACCTGCATCTCCTGGCAGAAAACTGTGAGGGGTTTTGCCAAGAGATTTGGTGCTGAAATTTATACCCCATATTTCTACGCCAAAACTGCATCATCTGGCAAAAAATCAATCAAAACATAATGCGGTTTCGATGCGATAGTGATGCGATTTTTTTTTTTGCCAGGAGATGCAGATTTCGAGCAGGAATATGGTGTAAAAATTTCAGGACCAAATCTGCATCTCCTGGCCACAAAATGAACAAAATCGGTTTTGACGCCATTTTGGTGTGGCTTTCTGCCAGAAGGTGCAAATTTAGTGCTGAAATGTCTGCACCATATTTCAGCACCAAATTTGCATTTCCTGGCAAAAAACCACACCCACCAAAACAGCATCAAAACTGTTCTTAGGCAAAGTTTTTGGCAAGAGATGCAGATTTGGTGCTGAAATTTATACACCATATTTACCAAATCGGCATGTCCCGGAAAAATCCCCCACATCATAAAGCATGCAGTTTTGATACGATTTTTTTTTTGCCAGATGATGCAGGAATATAATTTACAGACCATGCTGCTCCTAGCAAATAAAATCAATTCTATTCTCTAACAATACTGCTCTTAGTTTGCAATTACTTTTGGCTTGAGATTCTGGAGTAGGGATCTTTTATTACTATTATTAGTTGATATATGTGATTCCTTACTTATATTACTATTGTTTTTCCATAATAGATATTGCTTGTCATCTGAAAGTGCTGGAAATACAGAAACCTACAATCAAAATCCTGGAGAAAAAGATTTTTAATATGTATATTTATAGTATTAATAGTATTAAGGTTATTGTGAATGAGGATTATGGGCTATTAATTGGACTATAATATATAATTGAGAAGTCTAAAAATTGCTCATGGTGGGTTATTTATATTGTAGTCTATGAGGAATATTCTATGCACTATTATATTATATATGTTACGGCAGATGTTATATAATATCCCTCAAAAAGAAGATGGTTATTGTTATGTCGTTTGGGATTAATTATATTCTTCTATATATGGTATTCTAATGGAAAATAATTAAGAATAAGTAGGAATTTATTTGGAATAATATGCAACCTATGCGCCACAATGTGGTAGTCTTACCATTCAAATGCTGAGCGCTCACACGGTCCGAAGCCTCCCGGAACTGAAATGCCGGGCGTAATGAGTGGAGCGGCTTTGCCTGTTGGCCACTTCCGGGTGCCTGACACGCAAGCTGCGCTCCACGACCGCCCGACAGGAAGTGACACTTGATTATGGGAGGAACACGACTGGTGTGAGCGCCGTGAATGCGGTTTGATTGGGCAGCTACCGGTATTTAATCTTGGCGCTCTTTCCAGCCTGACATGCCCCCCCGTTGAAGCGGGATGTGAAACGTACGTCGGGGTAGGTGACTGGCGGCTCTTAACTTTAATATGCCCAGGTAACTTCTTGCTCGTGGATGGTGGTTGTTGTGCCCTAATTGCGTTCAGCTTGGTGTCCGCTTAAACATGGTAATTTCTCCCGTCGGGGAGTTGTTTGCAGGCACCAGCTGACTGACTCTTTTTCTATATACATATTATAGTGGCCCTGCTTACAAGTTAGGACCATAGCGCCATCTATGGATATAATGAGGTTATGCATCCACCATTCACTTGCAATTGGGTTTGTTGGCACGATATTGAGACTTTCACTTTAATGTAGTGACTATTATTATCCATCCTTTTTGCAGTGATAAATTGTCCTCATAATTGCCAGATTGTTCATGGGTTCCTTACTAAATATTCCATGATTGGAAAGTAGTTTAGGTTTAATATCCCATAATTGACAACGCATGGGAATGTATTGCAATTTGCACTTTCTGCACAGCATTAGTCACTTTACATAGTGGTCTGGGTATATGTGCAATATCATTATGCTGCTAGTCTGTTCTGTTGCTGTATACATCTTTTTAGGTTTGTGTGATTATATATATATTGAATAAAGATTGTATTATATACTTAGGACTGTTTGCTCCTTCTTGAAAAAATGACTATACAAAGTTTTTTCAATTGCTGATATTATCTTTTATTACAGGCCTAGAGGCTGGAATTCAAGCCTTATACAGCATCTACTGTAGATAAAAATCAATTGTATTATTGTGTAATCAATTGTGTAATTGTAAAAATACTGCTTTAGTTTTCAATTAGTGTCTATTGATATTCTGGAGTAGGGATCGTGTATTACAGGCCTATAGAGAGATCATAGGCTTACACAGCATGCTCCTAGCTAAAAATAATATCTTATTCTCAAATTATATTGCTCTTTGCTGCGTACATATTTTAAAATGCACAAGGCCTGCAGAGTAGGAGGTGAAAGTGGTTGTCTAGTGGAGACTAGTGATCCCACGCTTGGACATTCCAAGGAGCACTTTACCTTTCCATTTCTGGCTTCTTCTGGCCTCTCAACATGCGCCATGATGCCGAAATATTTGCGCAGCCACTGTCAGAATACGGCAACGGTGAGGAATGGTAATTACTGTCTCAAGAGATGTATGATAATGAGACCCAGTTGCCAGCAAGTCATATGAAGTCTACAAGTCAGGAAGAACAGAGTGTGGAAGTGGAAAACGAGATGGTGGACGATGAAGTCACTGACCCAACATGGCAAGGTGGCATGTAGAGCAAGGACAGCAGCAAGAGGTGGAGGGGGTATGCTAGAGCAGCAGAGCACTTTTCTTCACCCACGCTACAAGAAGAAATTTACATCTCTCATTCCTGCAGTCGAGAGGGCTCCTAAAATGGTGCAAAACCAGAAGACTTGAATGATACAAAAATGGATCCAGCTCACACACCAGGGTGTTAATAAAAGAAATCTTTCAGCCTTATTTTGAAAAATTTCTTTTAAAACAACAACAATAGTTAGGGAATGTCTCAGACAACATTGCAAATATAAAGCAAGGGGCTCAATACGGTTTCGATGCAATAGGGATGCGATTTTTTTTTTTTGCCAGAAGATGCAGATTTGGAGCAGGAATATGGTGTAAAAATTTCAGCACCAAATTAGCATCTCTTGGCCACAAAATGCACAAAAATGGTTTTGACGCCGTTTTGGTGTGGTCTTCTGCCAGAAGGTGCAAATTAGGTGCTGAAATGTCTGCACCATATTTCAGCACCAAATTTGCATTTCCTGGCAGAAAACTGCACCAAAACAGCAACAAAACTGTTTTTGGGCAAATTTGTGGGCAAGAGATACAGATTTGGTGCTGAAATTTATACACCATATTCCTGTACCAAATCGGCATATCCCGGAAAAATCCCCCACATCATAAAGCATGCAGTTTTTATACGATTTTTTTTTTGCCAGATGATGCAGGAATATAATTTACAGACCATGCTGCTCCTAGCAAAAAAATCAATTCTGTTCTCTAACAATACCGCTCATAAGCGGGCTTTATACGTTGCGACATCGGCAATGAGATATCGTCGGGGTCACATCGTTAGGGACGCACATCCGGCGCCGTTACCGACATTGCAGCGTGTAACGCAAATGAGCGACGATCAACGAGCACAAAAACGCCAAAAATCGTTGCTTGTTGTCACATCACTCATTTCCATAATATCGCTGCAGCGACAGGTACGATGTTGTTTGTCGTTCCTGCGGCAGCACACATCGCTGTGTGTGACACCGCAGGAGCGACAAACATCTCCTTACTTGCCTCCACCGGAAAAGGAGGAAGGAAGGAGGTGGGCGGCATGTTCCGGTCGCTCATCTCCGCCCCTCCTTTTCTATTGAGCGGCAGTTCAGTGACGCTGCTGTGACGCTGAACGAACCGCCCCCTTAGAAAGGAGGCGGATTGGCGGTCACAGAGACGTCGCAGGGCAGTTAAGTGCGTGTGACGCTGCCGTAGCGATAATGTTCGCTACGGCAGCGATCACCACATATCGGCTGTACGACGGGGGCGGGTGCTATCACGCTCGGAATCGCTAGCATCGGCTAGCGATGTCGCAACGTGTAAATCCCGCTTTAGTTTGCAATTTCTTTTGGCTAGAGATTCTGGAGTAGGGATCTTGTATTGCAGAATAAAAAGGCTGGAATTCAAGCCTTACACAGCATGCTGCTGCTTCTAGATAAAAAATCAATTGTATTCTCTAAAAATACCGCTCTTAGTACTGCAATTAGTGTCAATTGAGATTTTGGAGTAGGGATCGTGTATTACAGGCCTATAGAGAGATCATAGGCTTACACAGCATGCTACTAGCTAAAAAATATATCTAATTCTTTAATAATACTGCTCTTTGCTGCATACATATTTTAAAATGCACAAGGCCTGCAGAGTGGGAGGTGAAAGTGGTTGTCTCTAAGGAGACTAGTGTGACGCCCTGGCAAAACCAGGTTGTCACAGAGACTGCACAAATCCTTCTGGTGCAGGACTCCATCCTCCTTGGCATATCAACACAACACCACTAGAGATGAGCGAGCCTCTAAAGGCTCGAATTCGGTTCGAACCTCTCGAACCACATTGAAAACAATGGGAGGCAAATACAAACACATAAAAACACATAGAAAACACCTTCAAAGGTGTCCAAAGGGTGACAAACAACTCCCAAGACACCACAAACACATGGGAAAGTGACAAGGACATATACTCATGTGAAAACAAAACAGCTGGACAAGTTAAAAGAGGAGGAGACACAGATATAGGCATGTCATACCCTTCTAAAATCATGTAAAACACAGCAAGGGGACTCCAAGCAGAGTCTCCCTTTTTATCCAAAAATTGGGCCCACCAGACACCCCTTCAGTGGCATCACTTGTGCCCCAGTTGCAAACTTGACAGGTAGATTTGCATCAAGCACATTCCAAAATACACCAGCCTTTACTCTCCCCAGGATGACACAAGGGTAGTAAAGTCCTTGTGGATCCATGACTTGTTCATCTTGATGAACATTAGTCTGTCCACATTGTCACTTGACAGACGCGTGCACTTATCTGTCAGCACACACCCAGCAGCACTGAAGACACGTTCCGAGACAACGCTTGCTACGGGACATGACATGATCTCCAAGGCGTAAGTGGCGAGCTCAGGCCATTTTTCAAGATTCGAAGCCCAAAATGAGCAAGGCTCCAGTTGCAAAGTCATGGCATCGATGTTCGTTTGGAGATACTCCTGTATCATCCTCTGCAGCCATTGACTATGTGTCAGACTTCTTGTCTCTTGTGGCCTTGCATTGGATGGTCTAAAAAAAATTATGAAACTATTCCATAAAATTGCTGTTAACAGCACCAGATACGGTGTTGCTGTTACGGTTTGACTGATAATGATGAGATAGTCCCATGTTTGGCAAGTTACAACTGGGAGATTCACTCCGTGCACCACTGGTGTTTGGTGGAAAAGCTGAGCTAAGATTGAGTAACAGCTTCAGCTGATACTCCTGCATACGTGCGTCCCTTTCTATGGCTGGAATTATTTCTCCAAATTTGAACTTGTACTGGGGATCTAATAGTGTGGCAACCCAGTAGTCATCATCACTTCTAATTTGGACAATCCGAGGGTCATGTTGTAGGTAGTTCATCAATACAGAAGAAGAATAAGACCGCACCAATGCTGATGTCTTTTTCCGGATAATCTTTATTCCATAAACTCGGTTAAAAGGTGTTGTAAAATCAGCGGGTGGAGGAGACCTGGATGCGGCCCCTCACTATGGACGACGGCCGTTTCGCCTGTGATTAGGCTTCCACGGGTCCACATGTGGGGTAAAATCAGCCCTCCCTAAATAGGGTCATGCATCCAGGTGACCTCCCCACATATACAAAAAGTGTGCATGAAGTGTATAATACAATTAAAAGGTACTTTGTGTGCATATTTCACGTACCAAAAAATTAAAAACAATCATTGTGAAAAATACAAAAATCGGACAATATTACAGAGGTATGAGACATTATAATATTCACAAAAATCAATTCATACATGGTTTATATGCGTAATCAGGATTACAACTTGATTTCACTTATCTGGGATATTTATTCCATTAATTATCACACCCATTGTCAGGCATATACCATTATTTTACCATGCCCTGTTTTTGTGCAAAAAAATCCTTTACAAAAAGACTGATAAGTCGTTACGGTCATTCATTCCCAATGCGCCCTGTGCTCCATATTTTATAATTAATTTTGCCTCCGTTTGCAACAACAGTTTGTGGTGATCCCCTCCTTGCGATGGGAGTGACACCCTTTCCAAACCGGCAAAATTCAGGACATCAGGGCAGCCATTGTGCGATTCTCGTACATGTGCTATCAATCTTGGGGATCCCTTTCCTGTCTGGATTGAATTATAGTGCTCCTTAAATCGAACATATAGGCATCTGATAGTTTTTCCTATATAAAATCTCCCACAGGGACATACTATTGCATAGACTACAAATTTTGTCTTGCACGATATAAACTGATTGACATAGTGTGTATGTGCACCAATTTTCACAGACTTGCCGGTCAAACGCAGACTACAAAATCTGCATTGGCCACATTTAAAGTTGCCATTAGGAGACTGTTTTTCCAACCATGTGTTTTTGCTGGTTAATCTATTTTTAACCAGCAAGTCCCTCAAATTGTGGCATCTCCTGTAGGAGACTAATGGCTTAGAAGCCGTCATTTTTTTCAATTCAGGATCCCTTTCTAGGATGTGCCAGTTCTCATTAAGCGTTTTTCTTATGATGTCAAACATAGGTCCGAATTTGAAACTAAAGGTGAACCTGTCATTAGTGTTCTTTTCTTTTCTCTTTTTCACCCCTCCTGAGTCGGCTACTGGACAGGGATGATCATCCTCGTTTGTAGATTTTTTAGTTTTTTCATATGCTAGATTGATAATAGTATCGGGATAACCCCGTTGTAAAAATCTATTTTTTAATTCAGAAGCCTGTTCCTCAAAGGTCACACTGGTACTGTTAGTTCTTTTTACCCTCAAAAACTGCGAGTACGGGAGGGCAGTTTTTGTGTGCTGCGGGTGGGCGCTTTCATAATGTAAAACAGAGTTGGAGGCTGTGGGTTTTCTATAAATTTTTGTTGCGATCACTCCATCATTGACCCCAACCTCCACATCCAAAAAACTTATAGTATTGCCTCCAAAGGTAGAGGTAAACGACATGTTCATGGTGTTGGTGGTGTTTAAATAGGAAACAAAATCGGAAAAATCCTTTTCTGTCCCATCCCACACCATGAACATGTCGTCGACATACCTTAAATAGTATTTAATATGCTTCAAGAACGGGTTATTCACTGTATATACATACTTGCCTTCAAATTGTCCCAAAAAAATATTGGCCATGGCACATGATACGGGGGTACCCATTGCAGTACCCCCGCACTGTACATACCACCCGTCTAGAAACATGAAGGCATTTTTTGATAAAACAAATTCCAGCGCTTCACCAACAAAATCACAAAACAAAGGACTTTTGCCACTGCGTGTGACAATGTCCTTTACTGCCTCTACACCCAAAGCCTGTGGGATCCGTGTGTATAAATTATCCACATCAATTGTGGTTAAATTGTATCCCTCCTGCCATGTTACTTCTTTGAGGAGTGACACAAAATCCCCACTGTCTTTAACATAAGACGGGATATGGGATAACAGGGGTCTCAGCAGCCAGTCCAAATAGTGGGAGAGTGGCTCAGTCAGTGAGCCAATCCCCGCCACTATTGGACGTCCAGGAGGATTTTTTTCATTTTTGTGCACTTTTGGTATACAGTACCAGTGTGGTCTCGTAGGGAAAGGCGGGATCAATTTTTCTGCTTGTTTTTTAGAAATCAAACCGAGGATTACATATCTGTCCAAGAGACGTACAAGTTGTTTTTTGTATTCATTAATAGGGTTTGACAATAAGGGTTTATATGTTGTGCGATCTTGTAGCTGTTTTAAGCATTCCTGCAGGTACATATCTCGGGACATGAGGACAATGTTGCCCCCTTTGTCCGCTTCGCGGAAGATAGTATCTTCCCATGTGCGCATAGTTTTTACCGCAGCTAATTCACCTGCACTCAAATTCCTACTAACTTGTGGATACCTCAAAGCCTCTACTTTTTTTATAACAGTATCCTGGAACAAATCGATCAAATTCCCATGCACTGTTGGTGGACAAAAATCTGATTTGTTTCCTTTTTTAAATTTCATGGGTTCACACATTATTTCATTTATGTCCACTTCGGACTCCAATGTGGGATCATTCAAGCTCATTAACAGTGTAGCTTCTTTTAATGTGTCAGGGTCAAAAGCCCCTGTCACATCAAAACTCCCATCATTCACCATGCATGGTTGTTCACCCTCAGGAATCAGATTTATATTGTGAGGCATTTGGTTAAAGAATTTGAATAAATGTATTTTCCTTATTGCCTTATAAAGATCCACTCTAAATTCCACAAAATTAAATTCTTCTGGAACACAAAAGCTCAACCCCTTAGACAAAACGGACACCATATCGCTGGTCAGTGAATGCTCCGACAGATTTATTATATTCTTATTCAAAGAGACAAGCAATTGATTATCATTCAATTCCTCCATGACACCATCTTTCGTTTGCGTCCTCTTCCTCTTGTGCCCCTTCCTGCCCCCCCGTCGGATGCGTTTCCTAAAGGGGCAGGAGTGGGAACTGATGAAGAGGTATCTCTTGAAGGACCCGGTACTACCTCTTCAGAGCCACTAGATTCTGAATCGGTAGTCCAATATCCCTTATTTTGTACATGCGATTTTTTCTTATTATACATATATTGATGTTTTTTATATCCCTTGACCTTATCTTTTGTCCAACAAAAGATCTGATTGGTGTCATAATCATGCTTGTCTCTTAAAAATTTTTCTCTTTTTTTATTTTTAATTTCTGTCTGAACATCCATTAGTTTTTTATCCAACTTAGATGTAAATGAGGACCAATAATCCTCAGTCACTCTAGAATGGGTATCCTGTTTTAAATTTTCCAATTCCAAACTCAAATCATTATAATCTTCTATGTTTTTCTTTAAAACTAATTGCAACAGTCTCATAGAGCAATCCAATTGTATGGTTTCCCATTCCTTAACAAAAGTCGCATCCTGATGGAATTGTGATACTGACTTAATAATACGTAAGCCCCTTGGGACTCTGTTGCAATCCACATAGGATTGTAGTGACTGTACCGTCCAAAATAACCGCACCTCTCTTTCAGAGAGGGAATATATTTTCTGTTCCAGGGTTTTTACGCCCATTACCTCTGTGTCCTTTTTCTGATTGCACTCCACAAAAAAGGAAGCCGCATCCGATCGACCCGCTTGAACACCCGAAGTATTAGCCAAGGGCGTATTGGTGCTGTCCATGTTGACTGTATTGTCCGTCATATCCTTTGTATCCCAAATCCAGTAACTCCTTGTTATTATATCCCGGTGGTAGCTGAGTGTGCAATGGACTCCAAAGGTAAATGCAATGATATGAATCCAAGAGAACACAGTCCTGCACCACCCATACACGCCTATCACACCTGGGATCACTGGAGGGTAAGGAATATAGCACCAGACGTCCTTGTTGGAAGCCGGATCAGCGTGCAGGTCAAAACAGCAAAAGTCAGTTCAGTTCATCAATACAGAAGAAGAATAAGACCGCACCAATGCTGATGTCTTTTTCCGGATAATCTTTATTCCATAAACTCGGTTAAAAGGTGTTGTAAAATCAGCGGGTGGAGGAGACCTGGATGCGGCCCCTCACTATGGACGACGGCCGTTTCGCCTGTGATTAGGCTTCCACGGGTCCACATGTGGGGTAAAATCAGCCCTCCCTAAATAGGGTCATGCATCCAGGTGACCTCCCCACATATACAAAAAGTGTGCATGAAGTGTATAATACCTTTTAATTGTATTATACACTTCATGCACACTTTTTGTATATGTGGGGAGGTCACCTGGATGCATGACCCTATTTAGGGAGGGCTGATTTTACCCCACATGTGGACCCGTGGAAGCCTAATCACAGGCGAAACGGCCGTCGTCCATAGTGAGGGGCCGCATCCAGGTCTCCTCCACCCGCTGATTTTACAACACCTTTTAACCGAGTTTATGGAATAAAGATTATCCGGAAAAAGACATCAGCATTGGTGCGGTCTTATTCTTCTTCTGTATTGATGAACTGAACTGACTTTTGCTGTTTTGACCTGCACGCTGATCCGGCTTCCAACAAGGACGTCTGGTGCTATATTCCTTACCCTCCAGTGATCCCAGGTGTGATAGGCGTGTATGGGTGGTGCAGGACTGTGTTCTCTTGGATTCATATCATTGCATTTACCTTTGGAGTCCATTGCACA
Organism: Anomaloglossus baeobatrachus; assembly: GCF_048569485.1. Lineage (NCBI taxonomy): Eukaryota > Metazoa > Chordata > Amphibia > Anura > Aromobatidae > Anomaloglossus > Anomaloglossus baeobatrachus. The sequence continues at coordinate 380,488,097 of NC_134358.1, read as the reverse complement.
CTCAGCTACCACCGGGATATAATAACAAGGAGTTACTGGATTTGGGATACAAAGGATATGACGGACAATACAGTCAACATGGACAGCACCAATACGCCCTTGGCTAATACTTCGGGTGTTCAAGCGGGTCGATCGGATGCGGCTTCCTTTTTTGTGGAGTGCAATCAGAAAAAGGACACAGAGGTAATGGGCGTAAAAACCCTGGAACAGAAAATATATTCCCTCTCTGAAAGAGAGGTGCGGTTATTTTGGACGGTACAGTCACTACAATCCTATGTGGATTGCAACAGAGTCCCAAGGGGCTTACGTATTATTAAGTCAGTATCACAATTCCATCAGGATGCGACTTTTGTTAAGGAATGGGAAACCATACAATTGGATTGCTCTATGAGACTGTTGCAATTAGTTTTAAAGAAAAACATAGAAGATTATAATGATTTGAGTTTGGAATTGGAAAATTTAAAACAGGATACCCATTCTAGAGTGACTGAGGATTATTGGTCCTCATTTACATCTAAGTTGGATAAAAAACTAATGGATGTTCAGACAGAAATTAAAAATAAAAAAAGAGAAAAATTTTTAAGAGACAAGCATGATTATGACACCAATCAGATCTTTTGTTGGACAAAAGATAAGGTCAAGGGATATAAAAAACATCAATATATGTATAATAAGAAAAAATCGCATGTACAAAATAAGGGATATTGGACTACCGATTCAGAATCTAGTGGCTCTGAAGAGGTAGTACCGGGTCCTTCAAGAGATACCTCTTCATCAGTTCCCACTCCTGCCCCTTTAGGAAACGCATCCGACGGGGGGGCAGGAAGGGGCACAAGAGGAAGAGGACGCAAACGAAAGATGGTGTCATGGAGGAATTGAATGATAATCAATTGCTTGTCTCTTTGAATAAGAATATAATAAATCTGTCGGAGCATTCACTGACCAGCGATATGGTGTCCGTTTTGTCTAAGGGGTTGAGCTTTTGTGTTCCAGAAGAATTTAATTTTGTGGAATTTAGAGTGGATCTTTATAAGGCAATAAGGAAAATACATTTATTCAAATTCTTTAACCAAATGCCTCACAATATAAATCTGATTCCTGAGGGTGAACAACCATGCATGGTGAATGATGGGAGTTTTGATGTGACAGGGGCTTTTGACCCTGACACATTAAAAGAAGCTACACTGTTAATGAGCTTGAATGATCCCACATTGGAGTCCGAAGTGGACATAAATGAAATAATGTGTGAACCCATGAAATTTAAAAAAGGAAACAAATCAGATTTTTGTCCACCAACAGTGCATGGGAATTTGATCGATTTGTTCCAGGATACTGTTATAAAAAAAGTAGAGGCTTTGAGGTATCCACAAGTTAGTAGGAATTTGAGTGCAGGTGAATTAGCTGCGGTAAAAACTATGCGCACATGGGAAGATACTATCTTCCGCGAAGCGGACAAAGGGGGCAACATTGTCCTCATGTCCCGAGATATGTACCTGCAGGAATGCTTAAAACAGCTACAAGATCGCACAACATATAAACCCTTATTGTCAAACCCTATTAATGAATACAAAAAACAACTTGTACGTCTCTTGGACAGATATGTAATCCTCGGTTTGATTTCTAAAAAACAAGCAGAAAAATTGATCCCGCCTTTCCCTACGAGACCACACTGGTACTGTATACCAAAAGTGCACAAAAATGAAAAAAATCCTCCTGGACGTCCAATAGTGGCGGGGATTGGCTCACTGACTGAGCCACTCTCCCACTATTTGGACTGGCTGCTGAGACCCCTGCTATCCCATATCCCGTCTTATGTTAAAGACAGTGGGGATTTTGTGTCACTCCTCAAAGAAGTAACATGGCAGGAGGGATACAATTTAACCACAATTGATGTGGATAATTTATACACACGGATCCCACAGGCTTTGGGTGTAGAGGCAGTAAAGGACATTGTCACACGCAGTGGCAAAAGTCCTTTGTTTTGTGATTTTGTTGGTGAAGCGCTGGAATTTGTTTTATCAAAAAATGCCTTCATGTTTCTAGACGGGTGGTATGTACAGTGCGGGGGTACTGCAATGGGTACCCCCGTATCATGTGCCATGGCCAATATTTTTTTGGGACAATTTGAAGGCAAGTATGTATATACAGTGAATAACCCGTTCTTGAAGCATATTAAATACTATTTAAGGTATGTCGACGACATGTTCATGGTGTGGGATGGGACAGAAAAGGATTTTTCCGATTTTGTTTCCTATTTAAACACCACCAACACCATGAACATGTCGTTTACCTCTACCTTTGGAGGCAATACTATAAGTTTTTTGGATGTGGAGGTTGGGGTCAATGATGGAGTGATCGCAACAAAAATTTATAGAAAACCCACAGCCTCCAACTCTGTTTTACATTATGAAAGCGCCCACCCGCAGCACACAAAAACTGCCCTCCCGTACTCGCAGTTTTTGAGGGTAAAAAGAACTAACAGTACCAGTGTGACCTTTGAGGAACAGGCTTCTGAATTAAAAAATAGATTTTTACAACGGGGTTATCCCGATACTATTATCAATCTAGCATATGAAAAAACTAAAAAATCTACAAACGAGGATGATCATCCCTGTCCAGTAGCCGACTCAGGAGGGGTGAAAAAGAGAAAAGAAAAGAACACTAATGACAGGTTCACCTTTAGTTTCAAATTCGGACCTATGTTTGACATCATAAGAAAAACGCTTAATGAGAACTGGCACATCCTAGAAAGGGATCCTGAATTGAAAAAAATGACGGCTTCTAAGCCATTAGTCTCCTACAGGAGATGCCACAATTTGAGGGACTTGCTGGTTAAAAATAGATTAACCAGCAAAAACACATGGTTGGAAAAACAGTCTCCTAATGGCAACTTTAAATGTGGCCAATGCAGATTTTGTAGTCTGCGTTTGACCGGCAAGTCTGTGAAAATTGGTGCACATACACACTATGTCAATCAGTTTATATCGTGCAAGACAAAATTTGTAGTCTATGCAATAGTATGTCCCTGTGGGAGATTTTATATAGGAAAAACTATCAGATGCCTATATGTTCGATTTAAGGAGCACTATAATTCAATCCAGACAGGAAAGGGATCCCCAAGATTGATAGCACATGTACGAGAATCGCACAATGGCTGCCCTGATGTCCTGAATTTTGCCGGTTTGGAAAGGGTGTCACTCCCATCGCAAGGAGGGGATCACCACAAACTGTTGTTGCAAACGGAGGCAAAATTAATTATAAAATATGGAGCACAGGGCGCATTGGGAATGAATGACCGTAACGACTTATCAGTCTTTTTGTAAAGGATTTTTTTTGCACAAAAACAGGGCATGGTAAAATAATGGTATATGCCTGACAATGGGTGGGATAATTAATGGAATAAATATCCCAGATAAGTGAAATCAAGTTGTAATCCTGATTACGCATATAAACCATGTATGAATTGATTTTTGTGAATATTATAATGTCTCATACCTCTGTAATATTGTCCGATTTTTGTATTTTTCACAATGATTGTTTTTAATTTTTTGGTACGTGAAATATGCACACAAAGTACCTTTTAATTGTATTATACACTTCATGCACACTTTTTGTATATGTGGGGAGGTCACCTGGATGCATGACCCTATTTAGGGAGGGCTGATTTTACCCCACATGTGGACCCGTGGAAGCCTAATCACAGGCGAAACGGCCGTCGTCCATAGTGAGGGGCCGCATCCAGGTCTCCTCCACCCGCTGATTTTACAACACCTTTTAACCGAGTTTATGGAATAAAGATTATCCGGAAAAAGACATCAGCATTGGTGCGGTCTTATTCTTCTTCTGTATTGATGAACTGAACTGACTTTTGCTGTTTTGACCTGCACGCTGATCCGGCTTCCAACAAGGACGTCTGGTGCTATATTCCTTACCCTCCAGTGATCCCAGGTGTGATAGGCGTGTATGGGTGGTGCAGGACTGTGTTCTCTTGGATTCATGTTGTAGGTAGTGCAGCAAGAAGGTGCTCATGTTTCTTGTGCATCCATGCGGACCAAGTCCTCGCTGTGTTTGTGGCGGCGAGGTGATAACCGTTCTTTCTTTCTCTGACATCTCCCCCCAACCTCGTTCAACCGAAATTTGACCAAGGTCTCACTCATCTGCTGAGTCTTATATGTCCATCAAGAGTTCGTCCTCCATTTCTTCCTGGGCTCCTGCACCTTCCTCAACATTTTGGCTGCTACCATGCGCCCTTGTTAATCCCTCTCACCCACCGTCCCATGCCTGCTGCCTTGGTGATGCTGAACGTCTGGACCTTGTAGATGTTGGTATCCTTTGCGCATATGAATCCTGCTGTACTTCCTCCACTTCCTCTTGTCCCACCACCTGACTCCGAATACTGTTTAGCGTGTGCTCCAGCATGTAAATGACTGGAATTGTCGTGCTGATAGTGGCATTTTCAGCGCTAAACATATTCGGCGCCATGTCGAAACTGTGCAGAAGGGTGCATACGTCTTTGATCTGAGACCACTCCAGCAGTGTGATCTGCCCCACCTCTGCATCTCGTTGGCCCAGGATACACGTCATAACGTATTGCACCAGGGCTCAGCGGTGCTGCCACAGTCACTGCAACATGTAGAGAGTCGAATTCCAGCGTGTCGGCTCATCGCATTTCAGGCAATGAACCGGCAGGCCGAAAGACTTCTGGAGCGATGCAAGTCGCTCAGCTGCGGCGGTTGAACGGCGGAAGTGAGCAGACAGTTTTCGTGCCCTGTTCAGAAGGCCATCTAGGCCGGGATAGTGTGTTAAAAATTGCTGGACAACAAGGTTCAACACATGAGCCATACAAGGCACGTGTGTCACCTTGCCCAGGCGAAGGGCCGCACCCAGGTTTGCAGCATTGTCGCACACGGCCTTACCAGGCTGCAGGTTGAGTGGAGACAACCATTTACCAAACTCAGTCTCCAGAGCTGCCCAAAACTCAGCCACTGTGTGACTCTTATTTCCAAGACATTTCAAGGTAAAGACCGCCTGATGCCGTTGCGCTCTGCTGCCAGCATAGTAATGAGGGGTGCGTGATTCCTTATGCGCAGTTACAACGCTGGTGGCCTGACCAGGCAGGCTTGGGGCAGAGTTGTAGGACCCAGACGAGGTTGAGGAGGCAAAAGCAGTGGAGGAACTTGGACAGACAGAGGATTGACGCCCAAGTCGTGGGGACGGCAAGACTTGTGCAGCAGACCCTTCACCATCTATCAACATAGTTACCCAGTGCCCACTCAGCGACATGTAACGTCCCTGTCCATGTTTACTGGTCCAAATATCGGTGGTGAAATGCACCCGTTCACACACAGAGTTTCTCAAGGAAGCGGTGATATTGTGTGCGACATGCTGGTGTAGCGCAGGCACACCTTTCTTAGAGAAGTAGTGGCGACTGGGCATCTGGTACTGGGGCACAGCGACAGACATAAGGTCTCGAAAATCCTGTGTGTCCACCAGGCGGAAAGGCAGAATTTCGGTAGCCAAGAGCTTACAGAGGGATAAAGTCAATCTCTTAGCTTTGTCATGGGTCGCAGGAAATGGCCTTTTATTTGTCCACACCTGAGGGACAGAGATCTGGCTGCTGTGTGTAGACGGTGGTGAGTAGAGTGTCCCTGGAAAAATGCAGGTTTGGGAGGAAAGTGCAGGCGTAGACATGATGTTGCCTTCATTCAACGTTGGTGTTATCGATGTCTGAGAGAGCTGTACACACGCACTTGTTTCCCCTTCCAAACCAACTGACGACCTACCAAGCAAACTGCCTGTTACAGTGGTGGAAGGTGTACGTAGAAAACCAGGTGTGACAGCTGTCCCCACAGTCCTAGAAGATGAAGAGCGCACGGATGCACTGGAAGGGGCAGGCGGTGGATGGTCTGCTCCGCTAGGCCGCATTGCAGCATGGTGAGCTTCCCACTGGGACATATGATATTTATTCATGTGACGATTCATGGAAGAAGTTGTCAAACTGCTGAGGTTTTGGCTTCTACTTATAGATTGCCGACAAATTTTACAGATCATATGATTTGGGTGATCCTTTGCAAGGTCAAAAAAGGACCAGGCTAGGCAAGGCTTAGAGGACATGCGACCTGCTGAGCCACCCCGACTAGTGCTCAGAGGCAGAGTGGTGGCTGAGGATGCAGTTGTAGACGTGCTACCAGTACTCCTCCTCTGTCCAGGAAGGCGCAAGGTAACTTCGTCGTCAGTTACATCCTCCTCCACCGCCTCTGTTGACCTCCTCGAGTGCCTGACTGTGGGTTGACAGTAGGTGGGATCTAGAACTTCCTCATCAAGCGTTGTGTTTGCACTCCCCTCACCCTCAGACCGAGCCTCTTCCTGCCCTGACCGAATATTTAAGTTGTCATCCCAATCTGGTATCTGCGTCTCATCATCATCAGTATGTTCCTCATTGTCTATAACAACAGGTGTTACAGTTTGTGAATAAGGGTCAACATTATGCTCAGAAACTTGGTCATCACAGCCTGAATCTGAGTCACAAAGGTTCTGGGCATCACTGCAGACCATTTCCTGGTCTGTACTCACTGTAGCTTGGGAGCAGACCTCTGATTCCCAGGCTATAGTGTGACTGAACAGCTCTGCAGACTCAGCCATCTCTGTTCCACCATACTGTGTAGGGCGGATGGAGACTTGAGAGCCAGGAGAAAGCAAGTGTGATTGGGATGACAACTCAAAGGACTGGTTTTTTTTGGATACAGTAGTTGAGGTGGAGGAGAGGGCACTTGTTGGAGCACTTGAGATCCATTCAAGCATGTTCTTTTTTTGTGCATCATCTACCTTTGTTCCAGTTGTTCGGGTCCGTAAAAAAGGGAGCACATCGGATTGCCCACGGAAAGTAGTAGACATCTTACTTTTGCTGAAAGATGGCCTATCTTCAGCAGATGTTAATGTAGCTTTGTCACCTTCCACACGGACAAAAGCTTTTTTCCTTTTCCAACACGCCTGTTCCCCTTTCCACAAGCATCTGTCATTTTGCCACTCATTTTGATAGCGACAAGATTGTCCACTTAAAATGTGGTAGTAAAAATTGAGAGGTGGTGTAGATTGCAGAGGTGGTCTAGCTGTATTGACAGCAGAAGAAACAACACTGACTATCCCTGACAATGCAACTATGGCCCTTAAACTGGCAGCACAGTTTGCTATTATAATAGCTTAGTAAAAATGAGCTTGAGGGTGCAATGCAGAGGTGCTGGAAATTGCTTGGCACCAGTGGGACACTAATGGAGTCCAACAGCCACTTTTAGGATGCCACTAACTGGCAGCATTCTTTTACATTAAAATGGCTTTGCAAAAACTGGCAGGAGGGGAGAATGCAGAGGTGGTGGGACTTGCTTGGCACAATAATGGAGGACAGCAGCCACTCTTTGGATGGCACTAACTGGCAGCACTCTGCAATTAAAATGCCTTTGCTAAAAAGGGCAGGAGGGTACAGTGGCTGGGTTGTGGGTCAGTGTAGAGGAAAGGAAGCCTCACTTTCTATCCCTCCTAATGGTGAAATGCAGCAAGGAAGTCCCTAAGCTTAGCTACACAGACGCTGTTATCTGTAGCTGTATACAGCGTTTCCACGGACCTGACTGTCACCTGTGGCTCTGAGCCAGCTTTAGTTAGCCCTTAAAAGGGCTGAAATAAAATTCTGTCCCTAATCTGTAGAACGCTGTGTGTATAGCGTACACAGCAGGATCAGCGACAGGAGCTGCGTGAGCGGTGACTGACACCCAGACGCAGAAGGCAGATTATGGCATGCTGGAAGAAAATGTCCGTTTTTATAATGCAAGGACATGTGACATGGACAGCCTATGACACATGCCCTTGTTTCTCTGAAAAAAAGTCCACTTAGCCGTGTGTGTGTCTGGGATTGGCTGACATGATGGCCTGCCCCACTACACAAGCGCTTAGCGAAGGAAGAAGAAAAAAAAATGTCGATCACCATTATCCCAGCAGCAGTGATCTGAACGCACAGCCCCCGCACACTATACGCTGAAATTTGATAATACTGTGAGTCACAGAGTGACTTACACTATTACAGTGAAAAGCCAGCTAGTAATTAGCTTGGCTTTTTGCTGATAGAACCATTCTCGAACGTAACTCGAGATAACGAACTTTTAGCAAAAAGCTCGAGTTCTAGTTCGATCTAGAACACCCCCCAAAATCACTCGAACCACGAACTGGAGAACCACGAACCACGCTCAACTCTAGTTGGGAGATTCTCGCCCCACAATGACCCAAGATACTGTCATTTGATCTCGACATCATATGCATACAATAAATCTGTGCCCCTGTTGAGCCTTATAACTATGTTGTAGTTTGGCGGCATTCTGTCTCTTTACGTCCAACTTAACTACCCCTATTCCTGTGTCATGGTGGCAATGAGATTTTGCCCAATATGGGGTTAATTCATTATCTTGTCTGACCTCCTGTATCCCGCCCCTTTTTATTTGGGTGAAGTGCCTGACCTGGGTGGTCTTTCACTTACAAGAATATCTATATCCTGCACATATGATCACATATGATTCATTGTAATCGATACACTAGCTAACCGCATTCCTTATTTATGCTACAAGACTTATCAGTACATGTGCTTTGGTTTCTCTGTTCAGGTGAATGCTTTGATTTATATCTGCATATATACTATGTCATGTGACTATTACATCATCAGCGGGGGCTATCGTTAATTTTGTGTTGGCGCCCCTACCTTACAGGTTGTGACAATGAGCCTGCTTCCCCTATATACTGGGCCGCATGCGTCAGATCATGTGATTACAATATTTTATTTGAATTATTTTTTTTTTTCCTGCACACTTTCTTTGGTTATATCTGCTATTTTTTTACGTACTGGCTTGCTCATACTTGCATACATGTGACCACACATGTCGGATTATATAACCACTCTGGGTAATGAATACCTGTGTGCGTATACCTGAGATATGTGCTCCATCTTACATTGTGCACATGACTGTACTGTATGTGCTGGCCATGGGGCTACTCTGATCAATGAATACCTATACACTTTTACTGGTTACTTGTGCTTCAACTTTATATACTAGCTTGTCCACACCTCTGCGTATGTGACCGTCCATGTTGGATTACATAACTATTTGGGGTAATGAATGCCTGCTTATATATATCGGTTATGTGGATTTTATTTCATATTCGGCTTTTACCATACTCCCTATTAAGGCACATGTTACTGTATCTGGCGCTACTGTCACTTGCATTGTATACGAGATCGTATCTTTTTGATCATGTGACCATTTCTTGACCAATGATTACTTGCACACCTTTATTGGCTATGTGGGTCTCATTTTATGTACTGGTTTGCCCATACCTCTATGCACGTGACCGCAGATGTCAGACCACGTGATCACTCTGGGTAATGAATGCCTGTGTGTGTATACCTGCTATGTGTACACCATTTTTCAGCCTGGCCTTCCCATACTTCCTAATAAGGTAATCACAGCTGCCTCTGGTGCTACTGTGGTGGTTGCAATTACTCATACCTCCCAACTTTTAAAAAAGGGAAAGAGGGAAAAAGTTTGTGGCACGCAACGCGCGCCGTGGCAATTTTAGGCCACGCCCCCTAACCACACCCATTTTACAAACAGCCACACCCATATCCACTCCCCATCGACACCCATCCAGCAAACTGAAACTGCAGAAGCTGTCCGTGATCGCTCTGAGCCGCCAGAGATCAGCAATGTGCAGAACAGTCAGGGAGTTAACTACAGGGTGTGCAGGCGGCTAGGACCCAGGAGGAGAGCTGAACAGGGTGTGCAGGCAGCTAGGACCCAGGAGGAGAGCTGAACAGGGTGTGCAGGCAGCTAGGACCCAGGAGGAGGGCTGTACAGGGTGTGCAGGCAGCTAGGACCCAGGAGGAGGGCTGTACAGGGTGTGCAGGCAGCTAGGACCCAGGAGGAGAGCTGAACAGGGTGTGCATACAGCTAGGACCCAGGAGGAGAGCTGAACAGGGTGTCCAGGCAGCTAGGACCCAGGAGGAGAGCTAAACAGGGTGTGCAGGCAGCTAGGACCCAGGAGGAGAGCTGAACATGGTGTGCAGGCAGCTAGGACCCAGGAGGAGAGCTGAACAGGGTGTGCAGACAGCTAGGACCCAGGAGGAGAGCTGAACAGGGTGTGCAGACAGCTAGGATGCAGGCGGAAAGCTGAACAGGGTGTGCAGGCAGCTAGGACCCAGGAGGAGGGCTGTACAGGGTGTGCAGGCAGCTAGGACCCAGGAGGAGAGCTGAACAGGGTGTGCAGACAGCTAGGACCCAGGAGGAGAGCTGAACAGGGTGTCCAGGCAGCTAGGACCCAGGAGGAGAGCTAAACAGGGTGTGCAGGCAGCTAGGACCCAGGAGGAGAGCTGAACATGGTGTGCAGGCAGCTAGGACCCAGGAGGAGAGCTGAACAGGGTGTGCAGACAGCTAGGACCCAGGAGGAGAGCTGAACAGGGTGTGCAGACAGCTAGGATGCAGGCGGAAAGCTGAACAGGGTGTGCAGGCAGCAAGGACCCAGGAGGAGAGCTGAACAGGGTGTTCAGGCAGCTAGGACCCAGGAGGAGAGCTGAACAGGGTGTGCAGGCAGCTAAGACCCAGGAGGAGGGCTGAACAGGGTGTGCAGGCAGCTAGGACCCAGGAGGAGGGCTGAACAGGGTGTGCAGGCAGCTAGGATGCAGAAGGAAAGCTGAACAGGGTGTGCAGGCAGCAAGGACCCAGGAGGAGAGCTGAACAGGGTGTTCAGGCAGCTAGGACCCAGGAGGAGGGCTGAACAGGGTGTGCAGGCAGCTAGGACCCAGGAGGAGAGCTGAACAGGGTGTGCAGGCGGCTAGGACCCAGGAGGAGGGCTGAATAGGGTGTGCAAGCAGCTAGGATGCAGAAGGAAAGCTGAACAGGGTGTGCAGGCAGCAAGGACCCAGGAGGAGGGCTGAACAGGGTGTGCAGGCAGCTAGGACCCAGGAGGAGAGCTGAACAGGGTGTGCAGACAGCTAGGACCCAGGAGGAGAGCTGAACAGGGTGTGCAGACAGCTAGGATGCAGGAGGAAAGCTGAACAGGGTGTGCAGGCAGCAAGGACCCAGGAAAGAGCTGAACAGGGTGTTCAGGTAGCTAGGACCCAGGAGGAGGGCTGAACAGGGTGTGCAGGCAGCTAGGACCCAGGAGGAGAGCTGAACAGGGTGTGCAGGAAGCTAGGACCCAGGAGGAGAGCTGAACAGGGTGTGCAGTAAGCTAGGACCCAGGAGGAGGGCTTAACAGGGTGTGCAGGCAGCTAGGATGCAGAAGGAAAGCTGAACAGGGTGTGCAGGCAGCAAGGACCCAGGAGGAGAGCTGAACAGGGTGTTCATGCAGCTAGGACCCAGGAGGAGGGCTGAACAGGGTGTGCAGGCAGCTAGGACCCAGGAGGAGAGCTGAACAGGGTGTGTAGGCGGCTAGGACCCAGGAGGAGGGCTGAACAGGGTGTGCAGGCAGCTAGGATGCAGAAGGAGAGCTGAACAGGGTGTGCAGGCAGCAAGGACCCAGGAGGAGAGCTGAACAGAGTGTGCAGGCAGCTAGGACCCAGGAGGAGGGCTGAACAGGGTGTGCAGGCAGCTAGGACCCAGGAGGAGAGCTGAGCAGGGTGTGCAGACAGCTAGGACCCAGGAGGAGAGCTGAAAAGGGTGTGCAGACAGCTAGAATGCAGGAGGACAGCTGGACAGGGTGTGCAGGCAGCTAGGACCCAGGAGGAGGGCTGAACAGGGTGTGCAGGCAGCTAGGACCCAGGAGGAGAGCTGATCATGGTGTGCAGTTAAGGGTATGTTCACACATCAGGTTTTTGCTGTGTGGCACAATCCGGCACTTTGCGGGAAAAATGCATCCGGTTTTTTTTTTTGCCGCCGGGTGCGGTTTTTCCTCATAGACTTTTATTAGCGCCGGATTGTGCCGCATGTACTTGCGTTTGATCCGTTTTTTGCCGGATGCGTCAAAAATCGTCACTCCGGCGCCCGCACAGGACGCAGAGAAGAACGTTTTTTGCCAGCGCCAAAAACTGCATAGCGCCGGGTGCGGCGCTGTGCGGCATGGTGCATAATGAAAGTCTAGATGAGCCGGATACGGTGGCATGCTTCAAACACCGGAAGCATGTACCGTATCTGGTTTTTACTTCTGAGCATGCCCAGAAGTGATATAAATTCATTGCTTGTCAGAAAATTAATCACTCACTCACTCTCTCTCAAACTCTCTCACTCAGTGACTGACTCACTGACTCATTCACTCACTCTCACCCACTCACCGATCACCGGCGCGGGGCTGCACAGCTGTCACACTGCTCCGGCGGCTTCTCCTGATTTGAAAATGCTGGCTGCCCATTATTCAATCTCGTATTCATTGCTTTCCCTGCCCACCGGCGCCTATGATTGGTTGCAGTCAGACACGCCCCCACGCTGAGTGACAGCTGTCTCACTGCAACCAATCACAGCTGCCGGTGGGCGGGTCTATATCTTGCAGTAAAATAAATAAATAATTAAAAAAAAATTGCGTGCGGTTTCCCCCCAATTTTGATACCAGCCAAAAGCCACACGGCTGAAGGCTGGTATTCTCAGGATGGGGAGCTCCACGTTATCGGGAACCCTCCAGCCTAAAAATATCAGCCAGCAGCCGCCCGGAATTGCCGCATCCATTAGATGTGACAGTCACGGGACTCTACCCGGCTCATCCCGAATTGCCCTGGTGCGGTGGCAATCGGCGTAATAAGAGGTTAATCATGGCAGGCGTCTATGAGATACCCCCAATGATTAACCTGTAAGTGAAAGTAAATAAACACATACACCCAAAAAAATCCTTTATTTGGAATAAAAGACAAAAAAACACCCTCTTTCACCATTTTATTAAAATCCCCAAATACCCCTCCAGGTCCGACATAATCCACAGAGGTCCTGCGATGCTCTCAGCTCTGCTACATGAAGCTGACAGGAACGGCAGCAGAACACCGCCTCTCTCTACTAGCTCCATGCAGCAACTGAAGGGAGTCGCGCTGTCAGCGGTGATGTCACTGAGGTAATGCCGGGTTGTGTGCTGTGATAATGCGTGCGGTAGTGCAGGGGTGTGCGGTGATGATGCGTGCGGGGTAGTGCCGGCGTATGCGGTGACAATGCGTGCGGGAGTGCCGGGATGTGTGCGGTGATGATGCGTGCGGGGTAGTGCCGGCGTGTGCGGTGATGATGCGTGCGGGGTAGTGCCTGCGTGTGCGGTGATAATGTGTGCTGGGTAGTGCTGGCATGTGCGGTGATAATGCGTGCGGTAGTGCAGGGGTGTGCGGTGATGATGCGTGTAGGATAGTGCCTGCGTGTGCGGTGATGATGCGTGCTGGGTTTTGCCGGCGTGTGCGGTGATGATGCATGTGAGGTAGTGCCTGCGTGTGTGGTGATGATGATGGGGGCGGTAGTACCGGTGTGTGCGGTAATGATGGGGTCTCTCTCGCTCTCTCTCAGCATAAAAAAAAAACCAAACGGATCCGTTGCATCAGTTTTTTCACAATGTGAGACGGATCCGTTGCATCAGGCACAAACCGGATTGTGCCTGATTGGAAAAAACTGTTGTGTGAACTTAGCCTAAGGCTGCTTTCACACATCTGTTTTTTGGTTAAAACCTATGCAACAGATGCGGCGAGAAAACCGCATCCTTTGCATAAGTTTTTTACATGCGGCCCGTCCAGTTTTTGCCGCTTGCGGCACGCTGCTGAACATGCGCAGTGGAAAAAAACGCATGCGTCAGCCGGATGCGGTGTTTGATTTCCTGTTGGCCCCCTTATCATCATGAAAATCTAGCAGCACATTTGCTGCTCTAGGTACATTGAGCCACAACAGATGGATATCGGCCTCCTGATGAACCATGTAATGGGGAAACGCGTTGAGGCAGAGGCATGAGGCAACATTAGCTAAGTTTATCTTTTTCTATATCCCTGCTATTTATGTGTTCCTATGTGAACAATTACAGCCTCCTGATCTTTGAGGTTGACTGTGAACCCTATCATGCATATTATCACTTTTTGTATTTGCACTGCACTTTAAGTTTGCGCACTGCACTTTATCCTTTCATGTAAGGGTTTGCAGGGATATAGTAGGGACAGCCATCGAGGAGTGGGGGCGCCACTACGTATCATTAGGGTGCCAACCTCCACGGCTAGGCAGGGTGCAGGAGGGAGTGGATATTGTAGGGACTGTATTTTCCCTCTCTCCTCTGTGCACCGAGTCACGTTATTTATATGAATTGTGGTATTATGCCTTTTATCTAAACAATAAATGTTAAGTTTTAATAGGGTTTAATGATAATTCTCTCCCCAATGTGCCCTGATCTACCGTGGTGTGCCGTGGTGTGCCTGCAGCATTGAGAAGCAAACACACGATAGATCAGGACACAAACACACGGGAGTCAGAGAAACAGCTAGAGGAGCACAGGCTCTGGGCCGGGGTGGAGGGGAATCAGCGCTGGGGAGATTCATTTTTCATACCTCACCAGCAGCACAGAGACTAGTTTCGGGTAGCGTGCTCCGCTCTGTAATGCTCACGTCACGTGTTAGGATGGTAGGAGGGAAAAGCAGCGAGGCGGGGAGAGAGTGGGTGGGCGGAGCCACGGGATACAGACCTCCCGCCCGGGGCAACGGGACAAACTCTGCAAATCGTATACACCCCCTTTGGGTCATACCCTTTACCTCCCTTGACGAAGCTGCCTGTCAGCGTAACGCGTGGGGCTCTCTCCACGGCCTCCTCTACAGCATATTTGCTTTTCAGCTCCTCTATTCTCCCTTTTGTTGCATGCATATCCTTTGGCCACACCGGGCCCGGTGGGTAACTATGCTCCTTTTGATCATTTTTTGATCTGACATCTAGTGGTTATGCGCCTTTTGATGCAGCTATCCTTGCTCACATCTCTACACCTGTGAGATCTTGGCCATCTGTATGATTCCCCTGAGTTTGGCCTCTTTTATAATTTAATCTGCTTTTGTCTGCACCTATCTATATACGCAATCACTGTTTTTGTTACCCCTTTTTTTTTTTTTTTTCCTCTAGTACTACACTGACAGCTTTTGTTAGCCTTGTAATTGTGTATAAGGGGTTCCTCTTACTACATGATCTCTAATATTGTGATGACTATATATTTCCATCTGCTGTCTGTCTGACCTAGGTCATACGCACAACGGTGCTGAGACACATTATTATTTTGTGTACTCTCAATGACTATGGTTATGATTTCATGTGTCCATGTATTAACCTTGGTTAAGTGTTCCCCTTCTTCCCTGTTCTGCTGGGAATTAACTCTATAGGTGCTGACTGCATATTATTGCCTGAATCCATCTTTGCAGGCCACTTATTATAATTATAATTGGAGAATTTATTGATACATATTTTGGATATTTTGAATCTACTTATTAGTACTCTTACTGATCTGTATCAATTGGATTATTAGGCTATGTCCGCACGTTGCTTTTTACCTGCTTTTTTGCTGCTTTTTCTACTGCAGCGTTTAATGGCACAATGGTTGTGTTCTGCTTTTCAAGCAAAGTCTATGGGAATTTGGGTTTCTTGTCCGCACTATGCAGTTCAAACTGCAGCCTTTTTGTTGCAGAACTTTGGTCAAAAACTCAGCTTTGCAGTGCAAAACCCAAATGGCAAAAACAATTCACATGTCAGTTGTTTTTGCCATTTGGGTTTTGCACTGCAAAGCTGAGTTTTTGACCAAAGTTCTGCAACAAAAAGGCTGCAGTTTGAACTGCATAGTGCGGACAAGAAACCCAAATTCCCATAGACTTTGCTTGAAAAGCAGAACACATCCATTTTGGCATTAAACGCTGCAGTTGAAAAAGCAGCAAAAAAGCAGGTAAAAAGCAACGTGCGGACATAGCCTTATGCTGGAGCTATTGTATTACAAATTGAGGTCTTTTTGTGATTGTCTGCCCATTTTAAGTGATTTTAAAATTGTTTGTTTTTCTATTGACCCAATAAAATTATTATATATTACATTAATTCTTACTGTTACTTTTGATGTGCGCCCGAGTTATGTGTGCCTTTTTCTCCCCTTGCGCACAATTCTGTCTTCACACATAGGGCAGCACTCATTTAACTATTTCAGGCTGTGCACCCCTCCTCCCCTTTACCTACCATAGACTTCTATTAGCACTGGATTGTGCTGGATGGCCTTGCTTTCCATTCGGCTTTCATCGTATCCGGCAAAATTTGCTTGTTTGGCAGCCGGATGGAACGTTGAAGTGAACGTTTTTGTCTCCAGCGAAAAAATGGATCGCGCCGGGTCTGGCGCCGTATGGCGTGTTTTATAATGGAAGCCTATGGAGGCCGGATCCAACGTAATATGGCAAAAAAATGTATCCGGCCACCGGATCCGTTTTTTTCCACTGAGCAAGCTCAGTATCACAACGGAGCCGTCAAAAAACTGAAGGAACTGATGGAAAAAACTGATGCAACTGATCCGTTTTTTCGCCGGATCGTGTCTGATGCAAAACAACTGATGTGTGAAAATAGCCTAATCCTCCACTATTTCACCTAATCCTATAGGCTTTGGACACAACAGGCCGAAAAAAAAGAAAAATATGTCACCTGGACTAGTCCTGCAATGAAAACAGTAAGCGATCAAGGACCATTGAAACAAACAAACCACCCCAGCCATACATTGTCCATGGGCTTTGAATGATATTCAAACCCACAAACTCTCACATCCCATGCAAAAAGCAACTAGACCAACATGGGTAAGTGGAAAGCTTGGACTCCTGAACTTCACTTAACCCTATACGCTTTTCGCTTGAGAAAATTGACCCAAACCATACAGTGAAATATCGCCCACAGCCCATCACTCACGGACACTGCGGCCGGCCGCGGTGTCAGGAACTCAACGTGACGTCACCAGATCCCCGAGGTCATGAAGGCTGGTGATCACGGAGCAGGGAACAGCAGTCTGCAATAGCGCCTCTCACAGGAACTATTGCCAACATAAGGTATTGTTTCTCAATATAATATCGATCTAGAAAATAAAAAATAGGTGAACCACCCCTTTAACAAAAGGACTGATTTGATATTGCACTATTGAAAAAAAAAGCGAAAGAAAAAATGGAGAGGTTTTTTTTCCCAAAACTGATGTCATTGTATTAATATAATATGATTAATTAATACTCATATGAGTGTATATGCTAAATACATCCCACCCCATCAGCCTTAACAAACTTAATTGTTTTGACTTTGCACTCAAAGGAAAAAAAAAGAAAGAAAAATACAGATTTTTTTTTTCTTCTCGCTGAAATTGATGTTTTAGTGTATTAAATTTCATATAGTGTTTAAGGTTGAAGGTAGACTTAGGTTAGGTCATGGGTTGAACTCGATGGACCTAACATGTTGATGCAGAGGAAGGCAAAAAAAAAAACATGCGGCAGACAGTAAGCACCAAATTAGGCTGCTTTCACACATCCGGTAGGTGCAGAGCCGGCCAGTCCGGCTCTAAAACCTATGCAATGGATGCGGCGAAAAAGCTGCATCCTTTGCATAAGTTTTTTAAATGCGGCCCGTCCGGTTTTGCCGCTTGCGGCATGCTACTGAGCATGCGCAGTGGCAAAAACCGCATGCGGCGGCTGGATTCGTTTTTTGCCGCATTGCGCCGCATCCGGCGTCCATATGCATGCATTGAAAAATGCGCCGCATCAGCTGCACAAAAAAACGTGCCAGGCAACGTTCCATCCGGCTGCCGAATCGGCTAAATTTGCCGCATGCGGCAAAAACAGGACGGAATGCAAGCCCATGCGGCACAATGCGCCACTAATTAAAGTCTATGCAGGAAAAACGCAACCGGCAGCAAAAAAAAAAAACGGTTGCGTTTTTCCTGCAAAGTGCCGGATTGTGTCGCACAGGAAAAACCGAATGTGTGAAAACAGCCTTAGGGGAAAAGTTCCTTCCAAACTCCACATAGGGAAATCAGACTAGCTTCCTGGATCAACGCCCCATTACAGAATCTAGTGCACATAACCAGCATACCTCCCAACTGTCCCAGATTCAACAGCACTGTTTTGATTTGAGGGCTCCCTCCTGGTGTCCCGCTGCTCACAGCTGTTGTCCTGGCTCCTCCTCTCAGTGCAGTGAATAAATTAACTCAGTTCAGTGCATAAATTAAATTCTCATCTCCTCTGAGTCCTGTAAACCAGTAAATCAAACGCATGAACTCATTGTCCAAAGGTAGCAACTCTACCATTGAGCTACTGCCTCTATTGCAAGACATAGAAAGATTTGGTAATCTTGACCTGTATTGCAGGCAGAAAAACCAGAAGCAGCTTAGATACATAGACAGATACAAGATAGATACATGATAGATAGATAGATAGATAGATAGATAGACAGAGGGATAGAGAGATAGTTAGATACTAGATAAATAGAGGAATAGATACGTGATAGATAGATACAGTGGGGAAAAAAGTATTTAGTCAGCCCCCAATTGTGCAAGTTTTCCCACTTAAAAAGATGAGAGATGCCTGTAATTGATATCATAGGTGACCACAACTATGAGAGACAAAATGAGAAAACAAACCTATAAAATCACCTTGTCTGATTTGGCAAGATTTTGTTTTTGCAGCTCTTTGTCTTCACCATAGTGGAGTTTGGAGTGTGACTGTTTGAACTTGTTATCAGCATAAAAGACACCTGTCCACAACCTCAAACAGGTGCCATTAGGGTATGTGCGCACGTTGCTTTTTACCTGCTTTTTTGCTGCTTTTTCTTCTGCGCTGTTTAATGCCAAAATGGATGTGTTCTTCTATTCAAGCAAAGTCTATGGGAATTTGGGTTTCTTGTTCACACTATGTTATTCAAAATGCTGCCTTTTTTGTGGCAGAACTTTGGTCAAAAACTCAGCTTTTCAAAGAAGCAACATGTCAATTGTTTTTGCCATTTGGGTTTTGCACTGCAAAGCTGAGTTTTTGACCAAAGTTCTGCCACAAAAAGGCAGCATTTTGAACAACATAGTGTGAACAAGAAACCCAAATTCCCATAGACTTTGCTTGAATAGAAGAACACATCCATTTTGGCATTAAACAGCGCAGAAGAAAAAGCAGCAAAAAAGCAGGTAAAAAGCAGGTAAAAAGCAACGTGCGCACATACCCTTACTGCAGGTAATGAGTGGAGGACAGAGGAGTCTCTTAGGGCCATTTCACACATCCGGCATTTCGCCAGATTGCCGGATCCGGCACACTCCAGTACAGTGTTAATACTGTACAATTGCATTGCGGCAAGCCCTGGTCACATGCTCCGGTCACATGACAGCATGTGACCGGAGGTTGCCGTGATGCCATTGTACTGTATTACACTGTTCCGGAGTATGCCTAATCCGGCAAAATGCCGGATGTGTGAAACTGCTCTTAAAGAAGTAGTTAAAGGTCTGTGAGAGCCAGAAATCTTGTATGTTTTTAGATGACTAAACAAATATTTTCCACCATAATTAAAAAAAAAAAAAAAAAAATGTTGCCAAATCAGAGAAGGTGATTTTCTGGATTTGTTTTCTCATTTTGTCTCTCATAGTTGTGGTCTACCTATTATGTCAATTACAGGCCTCTGTCCTCTTTTTAAGTGGGAGAACTTGCATAATTGGTGGCTGACTAAATACTTTTTTTCCCCACTGTAGATACATGATAGATAGATAGATAGATAGATGATAGATAGAGAGAGAGATAGATAGATAGAGAGATACTGCATCTCTTTGTAGGTGAAGGAAAGAGACAGATTCATTTGTTCCCATAAAACTACTATAAAGAAATGAGAAGCATAAATACAAATATAAAAAATTATTCATTAATTTCATCCTCTTGGATTCAAACCCTCAACTTTCAAACATGTGTCCAGGTGTCCTAGTTGTATAAGCTGTTGAGCCACAAGGAATGATAATGACAGAGGGAGGATTTTATATAGATGAACCTGCAATGCTACCTCTTAGGTTATGTGCCCATGGGACCTTGTTTCCCGCATCAGATCCCTGGAATTCGCAGCTATTCATAGCTGCAGGATTCCAGCAAAATATCTGCAGACATTCTTGCGACTTACCTGTGGACGTCCTGGCCTCTATCTCCATAGTGGATAGCCAGGATTTCCGTAGGTAAATCCGATGAATAAGGCTATGTGCCAACAGGACCATGTACCTGCGGATTTTGCCGTGGAAAACCTGTGGATTTAACTGTATTTTACAGATAAATCTACAGGTTTTAGCAAGTACAGACACTTCCCATGTTATCCTATGGGACATGGGGAGTGCAGTGTCCATGCTGCGGTATGTGCGGCTGCGGAATATGCTGCGGATGTTCCGCAGCCGCACATAACTGCATGTCAATTATTCATGCGGATTTACCTGCAGAAATCCCGGCTCTCCACTATGGAGAGGCCGGGACTTCCGCAGGTAAGTCCAACGACCAACGCAGGTAAGACCAACGACAGGAAGCTGAAACCACTGCCTTCGGTAACTCACTTAATCCTATAGGGTACTCACACAACAAACCCAAAATAAAGGGAAAAAAAACCATGTCCTCGACTATCCGTCCAATGAAAATGTATAACAATCGTGAGCCATTGGACTACGCAATTGCACAGTCATACGCATTCACATGGATTCAAACCCACAACAGCTCTCAGCTCACGTGAGTAATCTACCACTAGACCAACGACAGGGAGATGAAACCATTGCCTCCGATAATTCACTTAATCCTATAGGCTACTCACACAACAAAACCAAAATAAAGGAAAAAACATGGCCTCCACTATCTGCCCAATGAAAATGCATAAGCATTGTGAGCCATTGAAATACGAAATTGCACACAGTCATACGCAATCCATAGATATTCATCAGGATTTGAACCCACAACAGCTCACAGCTCAAGCAAGAAATCTACCACTAGACCAACGACAGGAAGCTGAAACCACTGCCTCCGGTAACTCACTTAATCCTATAGGCTTCTCACACAACAAACCCAAGAAAAGGAAATAAAACATGGCCTCGACTATCCGTCCAATGAAAATGCATAACCATCGTGAGCCATTAGACTACGCAATTACACACAGTCATATGCAGTCCATAGGCGTTCATCTGGATTTAAACCCACAACAGCTCACGGCCCAAGCGAGAAATCTACCGCTAGAACAACAACAGGAATCGGAAACCACTGCCTCTGGTAACTCACTTAATCCTATAGGCTACTCACACAAAAAACCCAAAATAAAAGGAAAAAAAAACATGGCCTTGATTATTCGTCCAATGAAAACATATAACCATCGTGAGCTATTGGACTACGCAATTTCTCACAGTCACAGTCAGTCCATAGGCATTCACCAGGATTTGAACCACTCACAGCCCAAGCAAGCAATCTACCACTAAACCAATGACAGAAAGCTGAAACCACTGTCTCCGGTAACTCACTGAATCCTATAGGCTACTCACACAACAAACCCAAAATAAAGGAAAAAAACATGGCCTCCACTATCCGTCCAACGAAAACGCATAACCATCGCGAGGGATTGGACTACACAATTGCACACAGTCATACACAATCCATAGGCATTCACTCGGATTCAAAACCACAACAGCTCACAGCTTAAACGAGCAATCTACCACAAGACCAACAACAGGAAGCTGAAACCACTGTCTCAGGTAACTCACTGAATCCTATAGGCTTCTCACACAACAAACCCAAAATAAAGGATAAAAAAATGGCCTCAACTATCCGTCCAATGAAAACCAATAACCATTGTAAGCTATTGGACTACGCAATTGCACACAGTCCATAGGCATTGACCTGGATTCAATCAGCTAACAGTCCAAGTGAACAATCTACCACTAGACCAACAACAGGAGTCAGAAACCACTCCCTCCGGTAACTCACTTAATCCTATAGGCTACTCACACAACAAACCTAAAATAAAGGAAAAAAAATTGGCCTCGACTATTCGTCCAATGAAAACGCATAACCAGGGGTGGGTTTCAAATTTTTAACAACAGGTTATCTGTAAACCCCGCCCATTTGCAAACCACGCCCATTATGTAACCACACCCATTTTGTTAGCCACACCAATTTTCATGCACTTTCCTGAACCAAAAAATCAAATTTAAAGTATAATCTCTTTCCCCTTCTTCCCTTCCTATACCGTCACTCCCCTGTTCAGCACCAGTTGTTCCAGTCACTGTCAGTCTTATTGTATTAAACGGTTTTTGTACAATTTTTAAAAATTATTACTAAAGGAGCCCTGCTAAAATTGGAACAGACGACCTTCCTCATACAGATCCCATCCCATGTGTCTCCTTTCCCCTGCAGATCCCATCCCATAATGGCCCTTTTCCCCTGCAGATCCCATCCCATTATGGCCTCTTTATCCCTTCAGATCCCATCCCATGTGGTCTCTTTCCCCTGCAGATCCATTCCCATTATGGCCTCTTTCCCCTGCAGATCCCATCCCATTATGGCCTCTTTCCCCCTGCAGATCCGATCTCATTATGGCCTCTTTCCCCCAGCAGATTCCATCTCATTATGGCCTCTTTCCCCTGCAGATGCCATCCCATTATGGCCTCTTTCCCCTGCAGATCCCATCCCATTATGGCCTCTTTCCCCAACAGATCTCATCCCATGTGCTACTTTTCCCCTGCAGATCATGTCCCATATGGTACCTGTCCCCTTTTCCCATATAGCTCCTATCTTATGCAGCCTCCTCTCCTCGTATAGCTCCCATCTTATGCGGCCTCCTCTTCCCATATAGCTTCCATGTTATGCGGCCTCCTCTCCCCATATAGCTCCCATGTTATGCGGCCTCCTCTCCACATATAGCTCCCATCTTATGTTGTCTCCTTTCCCCATATAGCTCCCATCTTATGTGGCCTCCTCTTCCCATATAGCTCCCATCTTATGTGGTCTCCTTTCCCCATATAGCTCCCTTCTTATGTGGCCTCCTCTCCCCATATAGCTCCCATCTTATGTGGTCTCCTTTCCCCATATAGCTCCCATCTTATGTGGCCTCCTCTTCCCATATAGCACCCATCTATGTGGTCTCCTCTCCCCATATAGCTCCCATCTTATGCGGCCTCCTCTCCCCATATAGCTCCCATCTTATGTGGTCTCCTATCTCCATATAGCTGCCATCTTAATGTGGCCTCTGTGACGACATGGACTCTCATGGGTTAAAGTTTCTTAACATTCAGCCAGACGTATTGTTCTATTGTGTATTACCTCATGTTTCCTTACTATTGTTTCTCCAGACTCTTCCAGTAACCATTGTATTGTAGTTGTGTATTGCTAATGTGATTACCTTAGTAGCCATTGTCTAGTCTGTGCACTCCAGACTTCATGTATACCCTCAGTCTTTCTGTAGACATCATTTGGATGAACATTGTCCATGCAGCTTGAGATTCATCCAATGGGAGAGGCGATCTTGTCCAACCAATGGATGAGGACGCAGTGTATCCAAGTGGAAGGCTGTGGCTATAAAAGGGATTTCTTTAAGCCACCAGGGGGTTGTTGATGGATGCTGATGGATCCAGTCTAAGCTATTAGGAGCTGACTAGAGGATCAGGATACCTTATGGCTTCAATCTAGGGGCTCCGGTTCCGGTTGGAGACCATATCCACAGTCTAGGGATTTCGACTCCGGCTGACAGGATTGTATCACCATACCAGGACTACCTAAGGAGGACACTCAGGTTGGGACAGTTCAGTCACCTGTTACAGACTTTGCAGACCTCAGACAGCTTCCTAAATCTGGCATTATTCCTTTCTCGGTGGGTGCCCGCCAAAAGCGGGGTGCTGCTGGATTGGAGTAAATAGCCCTGGAACCTCTGAGGCATGGACATTCTTAGGGTATGTGCGCACGTTGCTTTTTACCTGCTTTTTACCTGCTTTTTTGCTGCTTTTTCTTCTGCGCTGTTTAATGCCAAAATGGATGTGTTCTTCTATTCAAGCAAAGTCTATGGGAATTTGGGTTTCTTGTTCACACTATGTTGTTCAAAATGCTGCCTTTTTGTGGCAGAACTTTGGTCAAAAACTCAGCTTTGCAGTGCAAAACCCAAATGGCAAAAACAATTGACATGTTGCTTCTTTGAAAAGCTGAGTTTTTGACCAAAGTTCTGCCACAAAAAGGCAGCATTTTGAACAACATAGTGTGAACAAGAAACCCAAATTCCCATAGACTTTGCTTGAATAGAAGAACACATCCATTTTGGCATTAAACAGCGCAGAAGAAAAAGCAGCAAAAAAGCAGGTAAAAAGCAGGTAAAAAGCAACGTGCGCACATACCCTAAATCCCTGGTGAGCCAGCGGACGGGTGAGACTCTGTTGCCTGTTACATTTGTGTTTTGCTGGTTATGTGCCGTTAATTGTTTGGGGATCCAATAAAGTCTAATTATTGTGGTTCCCTCACCCTGTGTTGTCTGAGTAGTGTTATGCCCTCGGTTAAGGAAGCCGGCGTTCAGTTGGGATGAGCCCTGAGCCACGCTGTTTTTCTAAAGGCGGCGGGTTTTAGTGGACGAGAGGACCCACTGAGCTCCGTGTCTCCACAGCCTCCTCTCCCCATATAGCTCCCATCTTATGTGGTCTCCTATTCTCATATAGCTGCCATCTTAATGTTGCCCCTCTCCCCATATAGCTACCATCTTAATGTGGCCCCTTTCCCCATATAGCTCCCATCTTTATGCGGCTCCTCTCCCCATATAGCTCCCATCTTATGTTGTTTCCTTTCCCCATATTGCTCCCATCTTATGTGGCCTCCTCTTCCCATATAGCTCCCATTTTATGTGGCCCCTCTCCCCATATAGCTCCCATTTTATGTGGCCCCTCTCCCCATATAGCTCCCATCTTATGTGGCTCCTCTCCCCATATAGTTCCCATCTTATGTGGCCCCTCTCCCTATATCTTCAGCTCACTGAGCGCTTACCTGCTCCAAGCACCGGTGGCCTCGCCTGTGTCTTCCTTCCTCCGCGGCTCTCTGCACAGTGCACACAAACTTCCCAAACTCGATGACCAATGGGAAAAGGAACCCTATGTGATACAACATTCTAATTTTGATAATCAGAAAACCTGCCTAATCAGTAAACATCAAGAAAAAACTACATCCACTGTTTCACAGGATCACATAAAAAATGCCCAAAACCATTGTAACCAAAAGCAGAAGTACCAAATCAACCGCAAGTCACAGAGAAGAGAGAAAAAGTAATTCATACAATTTTGGAAGACTTTCCAGAGAATTGGCCTAGGTACAGTGGAGCAGTCATCGTACCAGTCATAACATTCCCACAACCTGTGGAAGAACCAGTTCCAGAAGGGCCTTCAAACAGTACACATGCTAATTTACCAAGATTACCCAGACAATTGCCAAGTCCATCTAGTCTCCAGTCTCCAGTAGTGAGACATTCGCAATAGACATCAGAACACAACAGCGTTTAACTGAAATAGCAGAGTTACGTAGATCAACCCGTAGCAACTTCGGTCATCCCCCACTTAGTTATATTATTATTATTATTATTATTATTATTTATTATTATAGCGCCATTTATTCCATGGCGCTTTACAAGTGAAAGAGGGTATACGTACAACAATCATTAACAGTACAAGACAGACTGGTATAGGAGGAGAGAGGACCCTGCCCGCGAGGGCTCACAGTCTACAGGGAATGGGTGATGGTACAATAGGTGAGGACAGAGCTGGTTGTTATAGAGAATAAAGTCTTAAAAGAAATGTATAGTCATTAATACTTTAATGTAAAGAATGTTGTTCTAATGCTGAAAAGTTTGCATAACCTGAAAAAGTTGAATAATGTTGGAAACGTTGATATAAAAAATGGACCACGGCTGCAGGACTGGCAGCAGCCAAAATCTTTACATGTAAATAAGTTGCACCAAGCGTGCCTCTCAGAGTAAACCTTGCCATCAGGACACTGACACTGCCACCAAAGGAGAGGAAGATTAGAAGAAAGGTCTGAGATAGAGCTGGCCCAGACCTGGTCACCACAGGAAGCGGTGACCTGCCTCCTTAGAGGGTTCTGGGTCCAGGACCTTTGGGTAGTGGAATGATGGGGGGATGCTCATGCAACGTTAAAAGTCAAGCCTTGCCTGTACGGGAAGAATGTGTAATTCTTTATTTTTGCTGTTTAATAAAACCTTTATGCTCTTTACAACCCAAGGACGTGCTGTGTTTCACCAAGGGGGAATGTAGCACCACTGAAACACTCAGGGCACTACTAGCAACTGCATCCTCATGGGGATGCAGAACCTACCCCCAGGGACCTGGAACACCAGTGCCAGCAACACCTAGACACACCAAAATCCTAGTTACCACTCCGCACCAGGGGTAATTGGTTAGTCAGATACAAGGGGATGGCCACCTAGAGGGCGAAGCCAGATCAGAGGACTAGACAACCTGGTGAGAGGGAACAGGCAGTTGAACAGTAGTAGTGAAAGTGGAAAGTTGTGCTTAGAGCTGGGTCGTGTAACGGAGGCCCGGGGGCACGGGAGAGTGGTCGCCAGGGCAGGTACACCCGAGTATCGCTGGGACCAGAGCACGCATGGAGCACAGGACCCTAGGTAAGGCGACAGTTTCAGATGGCCTTGCAAATACCTGCACAGTGAGGGGACCTTCACGGACCTCACTGACCCACAGATCCGGGGGCATCAGCAGTAAAGCAAAGATCAGGGTTTGGGACACAGACCAGCCCGACAGGGTGCACACTGCCCGCCGTATGGACGAGGAGACTGCCACCATAAAAAGGGACAGTCGGGCCCCAAACCTCTTCACGCTACGGGGACCCAACCACACTGAGAGTGCCGGGGACAGAGCAACAGAGTCATCAACTAACACTGGAAATACAGGGACCTGAACCAGCCGTCCAAAGGTCAAGAGTGAGTAGAGACTGTTAACTACAACCCACGGTGTGGCGTCCCTTATTACTCCATCAGACATCTCCCAGGCTTAGCCCTACCTGCGAAAGGCCTTCCACCACAGCTGCCATTACCACCAGCCCTGGGGGATAATCAACTCTGCAGCGCCGGTTCCACCATATTAAAAGCAACCCGCAGGTGGCGTCACACAAATTACTTTAATCTCCCCTGTAAATACTCCCTTTTAAAAAAGCACCCAGGGCACGGAACCGGCAATGGCCACCAAAGTGACATTCCCCAGTGATACACTGCCCGGAACCGAGTACCCCATAACCCTGGGTGACACACTGCATCTCGGTGTACGCCCACAATAGGCGTATACTCCTGAAAATGGTGCACAACAGAGCACACGGTGGCTCCGTCTGCACCATTATAGTGAATGGCCCCATCGGTGCTTATGGATTCTGTCACCAGCCTAGCCAAACAAGTACAGGCATTAACACTACAGGTAGTAGAGCAGATGGGGCAGTTCAGCTGCAAGCCCAATCTACTTCTACGGTGCAGACAGGTTTAGTGGCCAGTGTTCAAAAGCCCAAACTGCCTCTTCTGGAGTGGTTTGATGGGGATCGCAGTTGGTTTGCCTCCTTCTGGGAGGACTGTAAATTGAACTTCCGACTGCATCCCCTCTCTTCTGGGAATGAGGTCCAGTAGGTGGGGATAGTTGTTTCCCTGCTAAGTGGTGATCCACAACCATGAGCTTTTTGGTTGCCCACCCGATTCCCCTGTGTTTGGTTAGGTGAACGTATTTTTTTTTGGCACTTGGTTTTATGTATGACGATCCGAATAAGATGCCATTGGCCGAATCCAAGATCTGTTCACTTAAATAGATGAATCGACGGGCAGAGGATTATTGCGCTGAATTCTATCACTGGTCGCTAGACACTCAAATCTCAAGAGCCAGATTTTTCAGGGACTTTCAGAGAGGGTTAAGAGGCCTTATTCATGTATTAGACTCCTCCTTCTCTGAAGTCTGTGATGGCATTAGTCATCCATAAAGATGATCAGTTCCGTCAGAGGTCTCATGATACTATGTCTATCTGAGGTGGGGAGACGCAGCACCTCCTGGGTAATCCCTTGAGACCTTGGGCAACCCAATGCAACTTCGGTGGGACGACTCAAGTGAAGGGGGGTCCCTTGCTCATAAATCTGGTGGGGCATGTTTCTTCTGTGGCAAAAAGGGGCACTTCATTAACACGTGTCTGTCACAGCTGAGGATAGAAACTATACTGGCTGTATAGTACAATACAAAGGGAGGGGAAAGAAATTCCTTATAGCTAGGGAATGGGAGAAGTGGTGACCCCTGACAACAAACTGCATCTCACCCTCACCGACCCTATACAGGCTCCGCACCTGTCGCTGAGCTGGATACTTGACCCTAGGAAACCCTGATCTTGGCTCTAATTAAAAATGGCAGGTATGAGCGCTTGTCAACACCACTAGCATTTAAGGAAGACAAAAGGAAACAAAATGTCATGCACGTTACTAGTGGGGTTTACCTAGTACCTGGTAAAACCTCAGAAGATGTTACAACACACAGAGGACACAGGGGTCACCATACAACGGAGGTCCCTGCTGCTGGGGAGAGGGGTGAGGGGGCACCTCCTACACTCACCTCAAGCTGCCTCCTGAGCTCCCTAGCATTCTATACAGGTTCTTTCAACCTGTCGCAAGCAGGTTAGCTTATTCCCTCATCTGATGTTAAACTCACCCTGCCTAATGAGTAGGCTGACAAGTTCACTAGGCTCGCCGCTATAATACAGAAACACAAGGGAAGGAATACAAACAGGGGAAATAGACATGCAAGGAAAAACCACTCAAGGCAGCTTCAGTGCAGCAAACACCACTGCTACACACAACACAACTGACTTTTTCCAGAGCAGGCTCCTTCCATAGTGGACCACATAGAAATGAGGATTCAGTTTCTATCACAGGCACCATGTGATCAGATGACATGACTTAAATAGGGAAGGGGAGTGATCTCAAAGAGCCACACCTGAGATTGACAGCTAAAACTCGCAGCCAGATACGAAAGAGTGTTTAACCCTTACAGCACTACGAAGAAGGAGATGTTATTAAATAACAGCAATGGACCTGCCAGCAGTGAGGCGCTGTGACTAGGGCTGAGCGGATCTTTTACAGTGGTTTCAAAGATTTCCGGATCCGGCACTAGCAAAAATAATTGAAAAATAAAGAAAAACAGGAATAAAACAGCATTGCATACTTACAGAAACTTGGTTAGAGTTCAAAAAGAAAGAAATCACGGTGCTGGGTCGCACTGCTCAGAGAGGAGATGATGAACGTTTTAGAAACTGAAAATCATTTATTATTTTGAAGCCACAACGCGGGGCATGTCCTCCCCCCTTCCTCAGGTAGCAATAAATTGAACTTAAAATATGGACATATATATATATATATATATGTGTATATATATATATATATATATATATATATATATGTATATATATATATATATATATACATATATATATATATATATATATATATATATATATATAGAGGGAGAGAGAGAGTGATGGCAATTCATATCAATAAATAAGACTTGCCCCCCAAATTAATTAGTTCCCAAGTAATTGATAATTAACCCCCAATTAACCAGGGGGAACAGTAAATTTAAGGGAAACAAATAAAGTTATATAAAAAAAAACATTAAATGCAGTAAAAATTCAATAAAAATTCAAGTGAAACTAAATAAATAATTAATAATCTATATATTGATTTATAAAATTATTGTTCGTTAAATGAAATATATATACTGAAAATACACAGGCATGTGATCAAGAATATATAAACCCTAATTGTAGGCAGGCATGACATCAGGCTGTGCCGGCTGATGTCATGCCAGATTTATACGAGTCTGATATTGCATCACCGGCACAACCGCGCGCACTTCTGTCAGATGGTGCACTTTTGTATTAATAAACGCAATCTTTTTTCACAAACAGTGGTGTTATCTTATTATGTACCAGCATGGTAGAACCCCCTATTCTTCTGTGTGTTTCTCTGTCCTGATTTGGGGTACATGCAAACCATCATTACAATGAGGTATATTTCACTTGGTCCTTTTTTTCTTATTCTTATACTGTGTTTTTTTTCACAGGGGTATGACCAAGTCTTCCCATGGATCAACTGTCACGCGAAAAAGCATGGCAGGACAAGCTAAATTAGTTATTTGAGGCAGAGGAGGATGTGGCCTCTGATTCGAAGTCAGTGGAGGCCGGCGTTTTGATGAGCAGCATGAGGCTCCTCTTTGGTAACAAGTACGGCTATGGTGGAATCAGTCCTTCAAACATTATCCACGAAAAACAATAGATCTAACCTTCCATTTAGACTGCGAGTAGCCTTGAAGGAACTCCAGTCGATGGAGGGGGTAGTGTTTAATAGAGATGAGCGAACCGGTCCCGGTTCGGCTCGAGGTCGGTTCGCCGAACGGAGGTCCCGTTCGAGTTTGGCTCGTCAAACGTTCGACGAACCGAACTCGAACTGCATAGGAAACAATGGCAGGCAATCACAAACACAGAAAAACACCTAGAAAACACCCTCAAAGGTGTCCAAAAGGTGACAAACAACTCACAACACAACACAAACACATGGGAAAGTGACAAGGACATATACTCATGCGAAAACAAAAGAGCTGGACAAGGAAAAAGAGGAGGACACACAGATATATGAGTATATGCAAGGAAACGTCGATTCCATTATTGTGCAACTTGAGCCCTGCTCATTTTAGGCTTCCAATCTTGATAAATTGCCTGAGCTCGCCACGTACGCCTTGGGGATCTTGTCGTGTCCTGCAGCCAGCGTTCTCTCGGAACCTGTCTTCAGTGCTGCTGGGGGTCTGCTGGCAGAAAAGCACACGTGTCTGTCCACTGACAATGTGGACATGGCTCTCAGAGGACTTTTCTTCCCCTGGGTCAGCCAGGGGACGGGAAAGGCACGCGTATTTTTGAGAGTGCTTCATGCAAAGCATCTTTTTCTTTTTCAAAAGGGGGCTCAACCGATGCCAGGCAAGTGGGGTGTGTGTGGCCCAGTTAGTGGAAACGAGGGAGACTGTGGTTGGAGTCCCCTCGCTGTGTTTCTAAAAGAACCAAGATGAACAAGTCATGGCTCTCAGAGGACTTTTCTTCCCCTGGGTCAGCCAGGGGACGGGAAAGGCACGCGTATTTTTGAGAGTGCTTCATGCAAAGCATCTTTTTCTTTTTCAAAAGGGGGCTCAACCGATGCCAGGCAAGTGGGGTGTGTGTGGCCCAGTTAGTGGAAACGAGGGAGACTGTGGTTGGAGTCCCCTCGCTGTGTTTCTAAAAGAACCAAGATGAACAAGTCATAGCTCTCAGAGGACTTTTCTTCCCCTGGGTCAGCCAAGGGACGGGAAAGGCACGCGTATTTTTGAGAGTGCTTCATGCAAAGCATCTTTTTCTTTTTCTAAAGGGGGCTCAACCGATGCCAGGCAAGTGGGGTGTGTGTGGTCCAGTTAGTGGAAACGAGGGAGATCTCTTTACACCTAGGCCTGCGACTGGAACACGGGGGCATCCGCTACGTCTTGAGGAAAGAATGTTTAATCATAATCACAAATGAGGATTCTTTACTGTACGAGCAGTGAGACTATGGAGCTCTCTGCCGTATGATGTTGTATTGAGGGATTCACAAGTAAAATTTAAGCAGAGCCTGATCGCATTAATTGAAAAATATAATATTACCAGTTATGTATATTGGATTTTATGACAGGGTGTTGATCCAGGGAACTAGTCTGATTGCCGTATGTGGAGTCAGGAAGGAATTTTTTCCCCCATTGGAGCTTATTTGACACATTGGGTTTTTTTTGCCTTCCTCTGGATCAACATGTTAGGCTACGGGTTGAACTAGATGGACTTAGAGTCTCCCTTCAACCTTAAAAACTATGAAACTATGAAACTATGAGACTGTGGTTGGAGTCCCCTCGCTGTGTTTCTAAAAGAACCAAGATGAACAAGTCATGGCTCTCAGAGGACTTTTCTTCCCCTGGGTCAGCCAGGGGACGGGAAAGGCACGCGTATTTTTGAGAGTGCTTCATGCAAAGCATCTTTTTCTTTTTCAAAAGGGGGCTCAACCGATGCCAGGCAAGTGGGGTGTGTGTGGCCCAGTTAGTGGAAACGAGGGAGACTGTGGTTGGAGTCCCCTCGCTGTGTTTTACATGCTTTTAGAAGGGCATGACATGGCTTAGAGGTTGACTTTCAGCATCTGGAAACTGTTGGCTACCAAAATGCTGCCTTTCCAACCTTTTTAACCGAGGATTTTCGAGACCTTATGCCCATCGCAGTGCCCCAAGAGCCGATGCCCAGGTGCCACTCCTTCTCCAACAAAGGCGTGCACGCGCTACACCAGCATGTCGCACTAAACATCACTGATTCCTTGAGAAACTCTGTGTGACAGGGTGCTTTTCACCACAGATAATTGGCCCAGTAAGCATGGACAGGGGCGTTACATGTCGCTGACTGGGCAATGGGTTACTGTGGGGAGAGATGGAGAAGGGTCTGCTGTACAAGTCTTGCCGTCCCCACGAGTTGTTTCAATCCTTCTTCTGTATGTAGAAGTTAATACACTGCTTCTGCCTCTTCAACCTCGTGTGGGTCCTCCACCTTGGCGCAAACCCTGTGTGGTCAGGCCACCCTTCCTTGTAACTGCGCACAAGGACTACCACACACCTCCTTACTATGCTGGCAGCAGAGCTCAATGCCATCAGGCGGTCAAAGTTTTACTTTGAAATGTATGGGAAATGTGAGTCACACCGCTGAGAAGTTGTGGACGGTTAGCTCTGGAGACCGAGTTTCATCAATGGTTGTCTCCACTCAACCAGCAGCCAGGGAAGGCCGGGTGCGACAATGATGCAAACATGGGTGCGGCCCTTCGCTGTGACAATGTGACACACGTGCCTTGTGTGGTTCACGTGTTGAACCTGGTTGTCCAGCAATTTTTAAAGCACTATCCTGGCCCACATGGCCTTCTGCAGAGAGCACGGTGTAACGCCTTCCTTGATCCACACACTCAGATGGGCTGTAAATGATAGGCTAGAGGGAAGCCACTCACCAAGCAGGACCCCTAGAACCCTGAAACCCTTTAACCCCTATACAGGGATTAGGAATTGCACAGGGCCCAATGTGATTAATACCTGTGGAAGGCTGCAGTTCCAGAGAATAGTAGTCAGGCAGGGTCAAAACATTAATTGAGGAACAGGAACAGAATGGGACGGCCAGGACTTAATCAGAAAACAAGCAGAGGTGAAATGCGGATCGGCCAACAAGGTACATAAACAGCAATCAGGAAAAGTAGTCAGGTAACAAGCACACAAAATCATAAAACTGAACTGGGGGTAAAAGCAGAGCTTTGTCTGGCAGTGGTCTGCAGACAGGATGGGCATAAAAAAGGGTGTGGTGTCTTCCCATTGGTTGTAGCTGAATGATGGTATTTCATCTGTGAGATACCCACCAGCTACATTCAGCCAGAGATTCTGCATCTGTCAAGGTAATGCAGCCCAGTGGGTGAGCACAGGGCCGGATTATAGGCGGGGCAGGCGGGGCTTCAGCCCCGGGGCCCCCACCAAAAGAGCTTCCAAGGGGGCCCCCACCACCAGGGCCATACTTGCCACCCGTCAGCAATTTTTTTTTTCTTTTCTTCACACCCGCTCCCCCTCCGTTAAGACAGTCTAAATCAGCTGTGTTTTCGGGGGGGGGGGGGCCACCTACATTTATTTGTATCTGCGTCTCTAAGACGCAAAAACAAGCTGCGGGCACAGGACGCTGATTGACCTCGGAAGTACCATCGTTTGTACTTCCGGGGTCAGAGGTGTGCCTGCTCCCTGCTCTGCTGCGGCGTCCAATGCTGCGGACGTCACAGCAGGACGCCGCGGACGTCACAGCAGGACGCCGCCGCGGAGAAGACCCACGCGCGCGGCCGGCTGGCCGGCCGCGGAGGAGAGGACCCACGCGGGCGGCCGGCTGGCTGGCCGGCCGCGGAGGAGAGGACCCACGCGGGCGGCCGGCTGGCTGGCCGGCCGCGGAGGAGAGGACCCACGCGGGCGGCCGGCCGCGGAGGAGAGGACCCACGCGCGCGGCCGGCCGCGGAGGAGAGGACCCACGCGCGCGGCCGGCCGCGGAGGAGAGGACCCGCGCGGCCGGCCGCGGAGAAGACCCACGCCGCGGCCAGGAGAGGAGACTAACCGGAGCAGGAGAATGGCCGCGGCACCGGAACAGCAGCAGGACGATGGCGGCCTATACCGGAGCAGCAGGAGGATGGCATCAGAGCAGGTAGGGACAGAGCTGAAGAAAGATGTGTGGTGTGATGCAGAGCTGTGTGGTGTGATGCAGAGCTGTGTGGTGTGATGCAGAGCTGTGTGGTGTGATGCAGAGCTGTGTGGTGTGATGCAGAGCTGTGTGGTGTGATGCAGAGCTGTGTGGTGTGATGCAGAGCTGTGTGTGTGATGCAGAGCTGTGTGTGTGATGCAGAGCTGTGTGTGTGAAGCAGAGCTGTGTGTGTGAGTGTGTGTGTGAAGCAGCGCTGTGTGTGTGAGTGTGTGTGTGAAAGAGAGCTGTGTGTGTGTGAAGCAGAGCTGTGTGTGAAGCAGAGCTGAAGAAATATGTGTGGTGTGAAGCAGAACTGTGTGTGTGTGTCTGTGTGTGAAGCAGAGCTGTGTGTGAGTGTGTGTGAAAGAGAGCTGTGTGTGTGTGAAGCAGAGCTGAAGAAATGTGTGGTGTGAAGCAGAGCTGTGTGTGTGTCTGTGTGTGAAGCAGAGCTGTGTGTGTGTCTGTGTGTGAAGCAGAGCTGTGTGTGTGTGAGAGAAGCAGAGCTGAAGAAAGATGTGTGGTGTGAAGCAGAGCTGTGTGTGTGTGTGAGAGAAGCAGAGCTGAAGAAAGATGTGTGGTGTGAAGCAGAGCTGTGTGTGTGTGAGAGAAGCAGAGCTGAAGAAAGATGTGTGGTGTGAAGCAGAGCTGTGTGTGTGTGAGAGAAGCAGAGCTGAAGAAAGATGTGTGGTGTGAAGCAGAGCTGTGTGTGTGTGTGTGTGAAGCAGAGCTGAAGAAAGATGTGTGGTGTGAAGCAGAGCTGTGTGTGTGTGTGAGAGAAGCAGAGCTGAAGAAAGATGTGTGGTGTGAAGCAGAGCTGTGTGTGTGTGAGAGAAGCAGAGCTGAAGAAAGATGTGTGGTGTGAAGCAGAGCTGTGTGTGTGTGTGTGTGAAGCAGAGCTGAAGAAAGATGTGTGGTGTGAAGCAGAGCTGTGTGTGAAGCAGAGCTGAAGAAAGATGTGTGGTGTGAAGCAGAGCTGTGTGTGTGTGTGTGTGAAGCAGAGCTGTGTGTGTGTGTGAAGCAGAGCTGAAGAAAGATGTGTGGTGTGAAGCAGAGCTATGTGTGAAGCAGAGCTGAAGAAAGATTTGTGGTGTGAAGCAGAGCTGTGTGTGTGTGTGTGAAGCAGAGCTGTGTGTGTGTGTGAAGCAGAGCTGAAGAAAGATGTGTGGTGTGAAGCAGAGCTGTGTGTGAAGCAGAGCTGAAGAAAGATTTGTGGTGTGAAGCAGAGCTGTGTGTGTGTGTGAAGCAGAGCTGAAGAAAGATGTGTGGTGTGAAGCAGAGCTGTGTGTGTGAAGCAGAGCTGTGTGTTTGAAGCAGAGCTGTGTGTGTGTATATATGAATCAGAGCAGTTTATGCGGCACCCCAGAACTATATGGGTCCCCCAGAGCGCTAAGCCACCCATCCCAGTAATGTGTACGCCACCAGAGCGGTTTGCCACTCCAGTAACGTCTATGCCCCCCCCAGTAATGTCTATGCCCCCTGCCCCTCCTGTAATGTATTTATTGTAGGCCCCAGCCCCTCCTGTGATGTATATACATCAGTGCTGTGTCAGTGTGCATGGTGTGCAGTCATGTCTGTTATTGATGGCCATCATGCAACACAGCCATATGTCCTGGAGGAGCTGGAAACAAGCGGGAGAGGTGAGTGATGCTGCTTGTGACTTCTCCATATTAACACCTGTAATGCGTCTGTGTCTGCATGTATGTCAGTGTATATGACTGTGCATATATTTGTCTGTTTAAATGTATTTTTGTGAATTTGTCTTCAAATATGTATATGTACGTATGCCTGTATGTGTATGTGTGTGTCTGTGTGTGGATGGGGCCCACTGAGACTCAACCGGGGACCACAAAAACCTGGAGCCGTCCCTGGCTGCCTTAACATTGGGATCAATTAAAAATATGTGAGTAAAGGCCGCTTTACACGCTGCGATATCGGTCCCGATATCGCTAGCGTGCGTACCCGCCCCCATCTGTTGCGCGACACGGGCAAATCGCTGCCCGTGCCGCACAACATCGCCCAGAGCCGTCACACATACTTACCTGTCCGGCGACGTCGCTGTGACCGGCGAACCGCCTCCTTTCTAAGGGGGCGGTCCATGCGGCGTCACAGCGACGCCACTGAAGCGTCACTTAACCGCCGCCCAATAGCAGCGGAGGGGTGGAGATGAGCGGGATGTAACATCCCGCCCACCTCCTTCCTTCTGCATAGCGGCCGGGAGGCAGGTAAGGGGAGCTTCCTCGTTCCTGCGGTGTCACACGGAGCGATGTGTGCTGCCACAGGAACGAGGAACAACTTCGTTACTACTGCAGCAACGATATTAGAGAATGGACCCCCATGTCGCCGATTAGCGATTTTGCACGTTATTGCAACGATGCAAAATCGCTTATCGGTGTCACACGAAACTGCATCGCTAATGCGGCCGAATGTGCGTCACGAATTCCGTGACCCCAACGACTCCGCATTAGCGATGTCGCGG
This sequence comes from Anomaloglossus baeobatrachus, assembly GCF_048569485.1. NCBI lineage: Eukaryota > Metazoa > Chordata > Amphibia > Anura > Aromobatidae > Anomaloglossus > Anomaloglossus baeobatrachus. The sequence continues at coordinate 380,451,333 of NC_134358.1, read as the reverse complement.
CGTGTAAAGCCCCCTTTACTCTACTTTCTTTGTATAAGTGACGACTGTGAGTGATCCTGGACTGTATCTGTATTGTACTGTGTGTATAAGTGACGGCTGTGAGTGATCCTGGACTGTATCTGTATTGTACTGTGTGTATAAGTGACGGCTGTGAGTTATCCTGGACTGTATCTGTAATGTAGTCCTGTAAATCTGAATATGGCAGATCAGGGTAAAGGTCCAGTCACACTAAGCAACTTACCAGCGATCCCAACAACGATGGGGATCGCTGGTAAGTTGCTAGGAGGTTGCTGGTGAGATGTCACACTGCGACGCTCCAGTGATCCCACCAGCAACCTGACCTGGCAGGGATCGCTGGAGCGTCGCTACACAAGTTGCTGGTGAGCTCACCAGCAACCAGTGACAAGCCCCCAGCGCCGCGTGGAAGATGCTGCGCTTGGTAACTAAGGTAAATATCGGGTAACCAACCCGATATTTACCTTGGTTACCAGCGCACGCAGCTACACGTGCAGAGAGCAGGAAGCAGCGCACACTGAGCGCTGGCTCCCTGCTCTCCTAGTTACAGCACACATCGGGTTAATTACCCGATGTGTGCTGCAGCTAAATGTGCACAGAGCAGGGAGCAGCGCACAATGCTTAGCGCTGGCTCCTTGCTCTCCTAGTTACAGCACACATCGGGTTAATTAACCCGATGTGTGCTGCAGCTACATGTGCACAGAGCAGGGAGCAGCGCACAATGCTTAGCGCTGGCTCCTTGCTCTCCTAGTTACAGCACACATCGGGTTAATTAACCCGATGTGTGCTGCAGCTACATGTGCACAGAGCAGGAGCCGGCACTGATAGTGAGAGCAGCGGAGGCTGGTAACAAAGGTAAATATCGGGTAACCAAGGACAGGGCTTCTTGGTTACCCGATGTTTACATTGGTTACCAGCGTCCGCAGAAGCCGGCTCCTGCTGCCTGCACATTTAGTTGTTGCTGTGTCGCTGTCACACACAGCGATCTGTGCTTCACAGCGGGACAGCAACAACTAAAAAATGGCCCAGGACATTCAGCAACAACCAACGACCTCACAGCAGGGGCCAGGTTGTTGCTGGATGTCCCACACAGCAACATCGCTAGCAACGTCACAAAAGTTGTTCGTTAGCAGCGATGTTGCTAGCGATGTTGCTTAGTGTGACGGGGCCTTAAGATACATGTTTATTGGATTTATATCTAAATGCTACAGTTCGTGCTCTACTGTTATGGCTAAAAATGTTAACGTTTATGGGGCCCCCACCAGATTTTCTGCCCAGGGGCCCCCACCAACCTTAATCCGGCCCTGGGTGAGCATAACCTGCGTCCACCTGCGCCGCTGGCATCGACTCCTCTCCCATCATCAGCACTATTCATGAAAGGAACACGTTGTCACCTGGCGACCGGAGTACAAATTGACGGAGCGGACTCCGTTGGTGACTTAACAGCCGTGTGCGGCAATGATGCAAACCTGGCTGCGGGCCATCGTCAGGGCAATGTGACACACGTGCCTTGCATGGCTCACGTGTTGAACCTAATTCTACAGCAATTTTTAAAACACCATCACGGCCTACATGGCCTTGTGCAGCGTGCACGCTCGCTATGTGCTCACTTCCATCGTGCGCACACAGCAGCTCAACAACTTTCGTCGCTACAGAAGTCTTTAGGTCTGGTGGTTAAACGCCTGAAATGCGATGTGCCCACACGCAGGAATTTGAATCTGCACATGTTGCAGCGTTTGTGGCAGCACCGCCGAACCCTGCTGCAATACGTTATGACATATAGCCTGGGATAACTTGATCCAGAGGTGGTGCAGATCACGCTGCTGGAGTGGTGTCAGATCAAGGACCTATGCACCCTGCTACACAGTTTACAAATGTCGACGAAGATGTTTAGCACTGGCAATGTCATTCTCAGCGTGACAATTCTGGTCATCTACATGATGGAGCACACTGTAATTATTATTCGGAGTCAGGTGTTGGGACAAAAGGAAGGGGAGGAAGTACAGGAGGAGTCATATGCGGAAGGGATAACAAGATCTACGAGGTCCAGATGGTCAGCGGCACCTATGCGGCAGTCATGGTGAGGGAGAGGGATTAACAAGGGCGCATAGTATCAGCAAAAAGTGTTGAAAAAGGTGCAGGAGCCCATGAAGAAATGGAGGACGAACTGGCGATGGGCATGGAAGACTCAGCAGATGAGTGAGAGCTTGCTCACATTTCGGTTGTGCGAGGTTGTGGGGAGAGGGCAGAGGAAGGAGGCACGATTCTCACCTCTCTGCCACCAACACACCAAGGACTTGGTCCTCCTGGATGCACAAGACACATGAGCGCCTTCTTGCTGCACTACCTACAACATGACCCTCGGATTGTACGAATTCAAAGTAATCCAGAATACTGGGTTGCCACACTGTTACATCCCCGGTACAAGACAAAATTTGGCAAAATAATTCCTGCCATAGAAATGGACGCACGTATACAGGAGTATCTGCAGAATGTGGTACGCAGTCTTAGATCTACTTTTCCACTAAACACCAGTGCTGCACAGAGTGAATCTCAACGCTTTGTCATGGATAGGAGGAAATGGTCTTTTACTTGTCCACATCTGAGGGACCGAGGGCTGGCTGCTGTGCTGAGATGGCGTTGAGTACGGTGTCCCTGCAGAGTTGCACTTTTGGTCATATACCAAAATGAGTTGAAAAAGGACAGATGCTGGTGGAAAGGGGAACAGGTGTGTTGGAAAGGGGAAAAA